>NC_089314.1:5723666-6023666 GCF_036669915.1 Pocillopora verrucosa
CCCATGTAGCAGTAATCGCCTACAGTAACGATGCCAAGCTTGAAATAGCCTTCGACTCCGTGTCCGGGGCGCAGATTACTGCCGAAGAATATGGAAAGCGGATCGATAAGATCGCATTTCAGAGAGGCTTTACATACATCGACAAAGGCTTGAAAATGGCAGATGAACAAGTGTTTGTGACAAGCGCAGGAATGAGGCCCAATGTACCTCAGGTATTTTAAATTTGTTTCTTCCACAAAAGACATACAACAAAATTGTTAACTACTCTAAAGCTCTCCATTTCTTACATTGGATTTTTAATTTAATTTTTTGGTATCGCTTTTACTTATATTATTCCTAAAAAAAAACAAAAACGAGTTTATTCTGTGAATCCTGTACCTTTGACTCTCTAAAGGCATAATATTATTTTGGCTGTAGATTCAATTCTCCGCCAACTTGTGTTTTTGTGTAACATTTTACACCCGATTAGGTTGCCATAGTCATAACTGATGGACAGCAGACCACTACTAAGGCGTATACACCTTTGGATCAAGCGTCCAAAGGAATCAAAGACAAGGGAGTGGAAGTGTTCGCCTTAGGCATCGGATCAGGCGTTGACACTAGCCAGCTGCGTCAGATTGCAAGCTCCAACGACAACGTGTTTACTTCTCCTGGATTTAACGAGCTGGAGTCAGTTGTCAAGCAAATTGTGGAAAAGACATGTCCAAGTAAGTGTTCTAGTACATCCAAAAGCGGTCTGGATAGGAATAGGTGCTGGAAAAGCACCTATACTCTGGACCTTAGGACGTTACCTTCTGTGGGCTTCAAAAGTCTCATACTCCATCCCTTTATATGAGGATAACCGTCGGTTTAAAAACCAAACCGTTTTCTATTTTGGATTCTTCTTCTTACTTGTGCAAATTTCAGTCTGATTTTTGTTTGCTTTCCATACCTTTAAACAACGTGTTTTGTGCTGTTGTACCTTCTCAGCTAAACCTCCTGATCCATGCAAGACCATCAATTGTTTTGCTCCATACAGTCTTGGCTGTAGGGTTGTAAACGATACAGCGGAAGGAGGAATGTGAAAAATGTTCCAACTTGAGTAACTCGTTTTCTTCTCTTTCAGTACCACCTCCGTTAACAACACCGACGCCACTGCCAACACCTGAACGTAAGTAAACTCAAACCACACATATGTCATTTAACAGTGATACACAATAGGTTTTTTCCTGTCTAGCTATTTTGTCATGCTATTCTTCCTTTTTTTTTAATTGAACTCCGTCAGCGTGCAAGGCCACGGCGGATGTAGCATTTATTGTGGACTCATCGGGAAGTATTGGTCGTCGAAGATGGCCGCTGATGTTGGGTTTCTTGAAGAATATCATTAGTGCCTTCAATGTTGGTCCAGATGGTACCCATGTAGCAGTAATCGCCTACAGTAACGATGCCAAGCTTGAAATAGCCTTCGACTCCGTGTCCGGGGCGCAGATTACTGCCAAAGAATATGGAAAGCGGATCGATAACATCGCATTTCAGAGAGGCTTTACATACATCGACAAAGGCTTGAAAATGGCAGATGAACAAGTGTTCGTAACAAGTGCAGGAATGAGGCCCAATATACCACAGGTATTTAAGCACTGTTTCTTCCGCAAAAGACATACAACAAAATTGTCAAATACTTTAGGCTCGTCTATAACATAGATTCGATTGTATTGCACTGCCTTATCTCTTTGGTAACGCCTTTACTTACGTTAATTCTAAAGGAAAAAAAAAAGAGTTAATCCTGTGAATCCTGCACCTTTGACTCTCTAAAGGCATAATATTATTTTGGCTATAGTTTCAATTCTCCCCCGACTTGCGTTTTTGTGTAAAATTTTACTCTCGATTAGGTTGCCATAGTCATAACTGATGGACAGCAGACCACTACTAAGGCGTATACACCTTTGGATCAAGCGTCCAAAGGAATCAAAGACAAGGGAGTGGAAGTGTTCGCCTTAGGCATCGGATCAGGCGTTGACACTAGCCAGCTGCGTCAGATTGCAAGCTCCAACGACAACGTGTTTACTTCTCCTGGATTTAACGAGCTGGAGTCAGTTGTCAAGCAAATTGTGGAAAAGACATGTCCAAGTAAGTGTCTTAGTACATCCAAAAGCGGTCTGGATAGGAATAGGTGCTGGAAAAGCACCTATACTCTGGACCTTAAGACGTTACCTTCTGTGGGCTTCAAAAGTCTCATACTCCATCCCTTTATATGAGGATAACCGTCGGTTTAAATACCAAACCGTTTTCTATTTTGGATTCTTCTTCTTACTTGTGCAAATTTCAGTCTGATTTTTGTTTGCTTTCTATACCTTCAAACAACGTGTTTTGTGCTGTTGTACTTTCTCAGCTAAACCTCCTGATCCATACAAGACGATCAATTGTTTTGCTCCATACAGTCTTGGCTGTAGGGTTGTAAACGATACAGTAGAAAGAGGAATGTGAGAAATGTTCCAACTTGACCAACTCGTTTTCTTCCCTTTCAGTACCACCTCCATTAACAACACCGACGCCACTGCCAACACCTGCACGTAAGTAAACTCAAACCACACATATGTCATTTAACAGTGATACACAATAGGTTTTTTCCTGTCTAGCTATTTTGTCATGCTATTCTTCCTTTTTTTTAATTGAACCCCGGCAGCGTGCAAGGCCACGGCGGATGTAGCATTTATCGTGGATTCATCGGGAAGTATTGGTCGTCGAAGATGGCCGCTGATGTTGGGTTTCTTGAAGAACATCATTAGTGCTTTTAATGTTGGTCCAGATGGTACCCATGTAGCAGTAATCGCCTACAGTAACAATGCCAAGCTTGAAATAGCCTTCGACTCCGTGTCCGGGGCGCAGATTACTGCCAAAGAATATGGAAAGCGGATCGATAAGATCGCATTTCAGAGAGGCTTTACATACATCGACAAAGGCTTGAAAATGGCAGATGAACAAGTTTTTGTGACAAGCGCAGGAATGAGGCCCAGTGTACCTCAGGTATTTCAAATTTGTTTATTCCACAAAAGACATACAACAAAATTGTTAACTACTCTAAAGCTTTCCATTTCTTTCATTGGATTTTACTGCAAAGTGCAATCTTTTTGGTATCGCCTTTACTTATATTATTCTTAAAAAAAAACAAAAACCAGTTAATCCTGTGAATCCTGTACCTTTGACTCTCTAAAGGCATAATATTATTTTGGCTGTGGATTCAATTCTCCGCCGACTTGCGTTTTTGTGTAAACTTTTGTTCTCCATTAGGTTGCCATAGTCATAACTGATGGACAGCAGACCACTACTAAGGCATATACACCTTTAGATCAAGCTTCCAAAGGAATCAAAGACAAGGGAGTGGAAGTGTTCGCCTTAGGCATCGGATCAGGCGTTGACACTAGCCAGCTGCGTCAGATTGCAAGCTCCAACGACAACGTGTTTACTTCTCCTGGATTTAACGAGCTGGAGTCAGTTGTCAAGCAAATTGTGGAAAAGACATGTCCAAGTAAGTGTTCTAGTACATCCAAAAGAGGTCTTCCCTCTCCGCGTTCCTTGAGCATCTTTATCACATCGTTATACTTACCTGACTTTTTTTTCTCCTTGTCTCTTTCAGCCTCAGCTAAAGGTGAGTTTTGAATTGCTTGAAAGCTTCTAACATGTTAGGTTCTGGCCGAAATCAATGATATTTTCATTCTATTTCTGACACAACCAGATAAACAGAGAAAATAATACATCTACAATAAATACAGATTCGGAAAATTTCTCTATACTCGACAGTGCTCTAAAAATGGTAACTAAAAAAGCGAAAGGAACTCATTACCTCTTTATCACTGTCAGTCTTTTTTTCTAACGAATGGTAAATTAACGTTTTTCGCAAAATAGAACTCTATAAAGTATTCCTTTTTTCCGTTGTATATCGAGAATTCTCTCGTTGTAAAATTTGCAGAACATACAACATGGCGGAATACTAAACATGTGACAGTACGTAGTAGCTCGAACCAGTCTTTTGCTTTCATTCAGATAACAAAGACCATCTATCCACTTATGATAAATTCACTTAACCAATCATTGTTAATACATTAAAAAGTTATTTTTAAAAAGTATTGATTTCTCTTGAAATTTAAGCTTTAAAAGATAGATAGGACCTTTATTTTTTATTTTTAGAAGGTTACGAAAAATATCTAGACGGGTGTTTCTTTTCCAATATCAGCCATATTTCATTATTTAAATTATTTGCTCCGATTGTGGAACAAACCTAAGAAGAGGTAGTGTGGTTGGTCTTTCCCGACGAACGCAAAACTATGAATCCTGTGGCCCGTTAGTGTCCCGGTAGCTACTTGTTCCAAGAATCTTTTTTTTTTTTGTTGGCGTTTACATTCAAGATTGAGATCTTGACAGTTTGAGACTCATATTCTTTAGACTTTAGGCTGTGGCATTTGGCTTGCAAAGTTGCCAAAACTTTTGATAAATGACCTCAAAACACAAACCCTGACCTCTTTATTCGGATCTACTACGTTTCCATTCAAGCCCATATTTCATACTCTTGTCATATTTTTGACAGATGCTTGTGAGATCTTTCCCTGTAAGGCACCTCACAACATCGGTTGTAGAGTGGTTGACGGTCAATCAGAGTGTATTTGTCCAACCTGCCCTGCTACGTCCAGTCCAGTATGTGCTTCTGATGATGTACAAGACACAAGTGAGTGCTTTACGAAGAGACAGGCGTGTCTCACTTCAACTCCAATTAGTGTTGCCAGGAGGTCACCATGTGGTGAGTTAAAATCTTAATATAATGACAATCTTTATGTGCATCGCAATCCGTACTTAGGTATACATAGCAACAAAGGAGCCAAAGCCTCAAACCTTTGGCTCTCAATATCTTTCTCTTTTTGGCGTTAAATGGGTTAAGGACTCATTAGCTAGAATTTTGGACTTTCGTGAAACGATCTGAAACATATTACTTTCCTTTGAACCTTCTCTAACGTTGGTGTGCAATAAATGATCTTTGAGTAGTGAAGGTGGTTGAGTCGTATAGTTTTGCGAGGCTGGTATTCAAGAATAAAGGGTAGGGGAGTGCTTTTTTCCTAAACTTTGGAGCTAAAATCTAAAAGCCATAAGAAAAAGTAAAATGCGTTTTTATTCATGGTTTGTGCATTTCATAGTACCCGAATGTAGAAAAGCGGCAGATATCGCCTTTATAGTGGACTCCTCTGGAAGCATTGGTAAGACGAACTGGGAACGAACAAAACGATTCCTGAAGAGAATGGTCAGCAAACTGGACATAGGACCTTCCACCACCCATGTTGCTGTGATCACTTACAGCACTAATCCCGAAACTGTCCTGCGCTTCAACACACTCCAAGGAGACAGACTTAACGTGGCAGAGGTCAACAATGTTTTGGACGGATTGCGGTGGCAAAAAGGACGGACTTACATAGACAAGGCTTTAGACACAGCCGCTTTAGACATATTTACCACAAGGCGAGGCATGAGATCAAACGTACCGAAGGTATTTAATTGATTTCCGTTCCTTTAGAACAAAGAAGGACTTGACGGTGACTGAAAGGATTATTGTCAACCGACGTACCGAAATAAAAGATAACTGAGCAGAACAATAGTTCTGCCTGTGTATTTTCATCAGTTATACATTTCTTACCTTTCCTCTTCAGAACAGCGATGTAAATCACCACATTATGCGTAGTTTGACAACTTTAACAGTAAATTATGTTTATTTAAATCTCGACGCTGCAATCACACGTTACGCTGAAGGGGAGATAAGGTGCTGTCAGAGGCGGTAAAGACATCGAGTTATTCGCAAAATTCTTTGGTGAAGAATATTTCCTTTCTAGTCAGTGACCTTCTTAGAGAAGAAGTGATCTTCTTAGAGGACGTTACATTTTCAACTAAGTGTTAAAAGTTATCTGGGATTGTTTCACTTCGGCTTTAGCAAGCTCCGTAGAAAGTTAATTAATTACGGTTGAACATCTTGCTATATAAAGTGATGCAAAAACGATGAATCTCATAGCTCATCCAGCAGTATGCAGTCTAAACGTCGCGAACCACTGGGCAAACGACAATAATTTCTTTTCATTCTTCCTTACACTTCTCTCCTCTTTTCTTCAAGATGGCTTTTGTCATTACGGACGGTAAACAGACCAAGACAGGCTCCTACACCCCTCTAGGATTAGCCGCTAAGCCTCTAAGAAATATGGGAGTCCAGATGGTTGCTATTGGAGTTGGCAAGAGGAATGTTGTGGATGCCCGTGAACTGTTGGAGATCGCCGGACAAGATAACTATGTGTACGTCATAGAGTCCTTCGAAGAACTACAGAACCCAGGCCAAGCAAAAATTTTCAGGCAGAGAGTTTGCCAAGGTGAGCACCAAGTCTTGCATGCTCTATCTCAAAATAATTTCAGTATGTTCACTTCTCCTGAGTGGGATGTTCGTTCATCTCAGGCATTCCCCCTCTTCCTTTGGCAATTTGCCACGTTTCCCTGACAGAAGGCCGGTATTTACGCCAACTGACCCCGGGATGGACAGAGGCACTGGGAGTCACTAGGGTAAAGTTTTACTACCGTGTCGAAAAAAAAGAAGTCATTATTCATAACCATGTAAAGCCAAACATTATCAAAAAAGATCTCTAAATATGAAATCACCTATAGATCAGAACAGAAGGTAAAATTTTTTCCTGTTGAAACTCTTAAAATCTCCCTTTTTTTCTTCAGTTCTTTCTCTCTTCTTCGCTTCATTGCTTATTTTAACGAGCTATCTACAACAGCTAGTCTCCAATTCACAAAATTCAGATGGATTTGAAAAACATGCGTTTACATCACCAAAAACTAACCATTTTACACTGGTAATAAATAGGGTAAGTTTCCAAAGAAACTGTAGCACAAAAAGGCGTGTATGCACAAAATGTTGTCATTTACGCGCTCCAAGATTTAGTCATTTGTATAGCCAGTCAGTCAAAATTTAAAGTTCCAAATGTATTTCCAGGGCTAATGCCAACATTTTAGCAGTATACCCTATACCTTAAGTTAATTTCTTCTGATCTTCTATCGCACTTAACGGTTATCTTAGATGTTCATGTTAAAGAAAAACACACTAACTGGTTTCTCTTTTATTATGTTTTCAGCTCGATTACGTTTAGGTAAGGGTATTTTTTTTTAATACTTCAAAACCATTTCTTCCTTTATATTTCTGCTTTTTTAGATGTCCATCGACTAACTCACCGTCCATTCTTCCCGTCAATTAGTCTGTTGGCTAGACTACGAGTAGTCCCTCCTTTTCGGGAAGTCCGTCGCGCGAGTCAACCAAAATTAGTGAAGAAAAATTGATGTTGTCGCACCACGAGGAGCTCTGGGATTGAGGCGCTCGAATAGCACTGATTTTTTTTTTTTTGGTCTCGCTACGGACTTTACTGAAAAAGAGGGAGTGCTCGTAGTCTATCTATCGGTCTGTTAGCCTGTCTTTGTTACTGTCTGTACCATTGCCCGTTCGTGTGACCTTCCATCAGTCTGTCAGTTTATCTGACTGTCGTCTGGCCTTTATTCTGTTTCTCGATAGGACTGTCTATTCATCTGTCGATTTATCAATGAATCACGATTACTTTAGCTGGGAACCTGTTAGTATTTGTTCAACTGTGGTCCTTGGAAAACCATGGACATTCTGACAAGTTTATAATGCGCTGAGTTGTAATTAGGGTTTTTTTTAATTAGATTGGAATTCAATCACGATCCATAAATATTTCCGGTTTCCCGAGTTTCAAAGTAAGGTTTATGATACCTTTTTGATTAAATGTTGTTTTCCGGTTCTTTTTTTCAGGGCGTTAAGTCGCCGTATTTACCGCTGAGCACCTACCCGAGACCCCTTCACTAGCACCGCGCCACATCTACTAATGAAAGCGATGACTTGAATTCCGTAGTAACGTATTAGTATAAGTTTGCTCACGCAAATATCAGTCTTAACATACGATAGCTATCTAATCAATAAAACGTATCCACGGATTAAAATGGAAAAGGCTCAACGTGAAAGGAAACAAATTTACCGAATGAATTTTAGAGGCTTTATGTGAGACTGCGTCAGAAAGAATTTGTGTTAGAGTTATGAACGTTGGCACAGTAGTTTAGGTAACTTAACGCTTCATATTAATTTAGCGCTTTTACTTTTTCGTAGCTGCAGATGGCTTTAATTCTCGCGATTGAGAATATTAGCGAGGGTGCGAAAATGCTCAAATATCGAAAACGTAGATCTCAAAGACTCAAAAGGATAAATTAAGCAACTTTTGAAACTCCAAAGTGAGGGACACTTTCATTAAATTTAGAGTCTATAAAGCGCATTGCGAATATCTCAAGCATATCAGTAATAGTAAGTAGCACGGCTATTCAATCACGGCTATTAAAATCCAACGAACATTCAAGCAAGTCTCGGTATTTATTTGTTCATTTCGCACAATGTGTTGTTTGGAGAGTCTTGTTGACTCAAAGCGTTTAGAAGCTAGCGACAATGGATCGAAATAACAAGGGCTTAAGATTCCGGGGTAATCTTATGTTGCGTAAAATAGATGAATTTGAGAATAAGCTTCTAAAGATGTTCAGTTTTACGTCAATTTCCTTTACTACGGTTTTTGGTCGGTCGAGATTCAACCCGAACCACCGTCTCTCTCAATCAGGTGTCAAACTAAAAACGGTCGACATAGTCGCTCCTGGTTCACTCGCGTGTTCCCTTGGTTTAAGCCGTTGTGTTCCAACTGGCTCGTCAAAAACCTCTTCCTAACTCTTGATTCAGAAAATACTTTTCATTTCAATGTTTTGTTTCATAACACCCAGTCTGTAGACGCTTTAGCATCAATGTGTGCTTGCACGGAAAGAGATCGCCTACGTTTTAAGCGCTTTCCTTCCCTTGATCATATACCTCCTTTTGCCAAAGGTTATTCGCACGCTGTTCGCTTAATAGTAACCTCTAAGTGGAAATATGATGCCCTTGGTAATTCGTTTGTCTTCTTGTTTGTCTTATAATTTTCTTTAAAAAGTAGACGAATACCTCTGACATTGCTTTCTCAAACACTTAACAACCACAGTTTTATGTCTTCGTTGGTTAATGATTTTATTTCTGGATTAATCCCACTCTACTACAGTGCAAGCAGGAAACTTGAATGTAATATCAGCTGACAGGACGCACTCGCGAGGTGGCAACTCATATTTACCCTCAATAAGCCTGGTTTAAGAGTTACTAGTAAGAATCACAACTGATGTACCCTTAATGTCCTCATAAAATCAAAGGTAGCCCAAGCTCGATGTTTGACTATATGTGTGTTGTACTGTTATTGCGCAACAGTGGAAATAGAGAGATCTGCTTGAAGAAGATGTGTGTTTAGAAACCAAACAACTATCCGGAATTTGACCTCAAAAATAGAAAGCTGACCGTGCATATGTCGAACATATCGAACTTGGGCTGCCTGTAGAAAAAACAACTGGATATAAAGAATACAATACTGTCGTACACCGGCGATCGTTCTCTAAAATAAAAACCGAGACATGACTCAGTAGGGAGGGGTGGGTGGAGTGCAAACCACTAACAGTGATGAAGTCATCAAGAGACAAAAGAAAACTTGATCATCTGAGGCGAGATGAAAAAATTGAACATTACTTCAAATTTAGTAAGACATCGTAAAGTTATCAAGATATTTTGGCAACGAATTTACCACCAAATATCTCTGTAAAAATTTTTAAAAAATTAATTTCAATACCTACGAGTAACTTAATAACAATTATACCTAATTTAAAGAGCTTTAAAAATTCAGCGCAAACGAAAGTCACTGTATGGGAAGTATAGGACTACTGATTTATTCTACTATACCAAAGGAAAAGTTCCTCGTCGTATGATGATGGCAACTTCACTGACAGTGGAGACGTTCTTTGAGAATCTTAAGTCTGACGCAAATCGATTTGAAGAGGGCTGATTAAAAACACATATCTAGAAATTTCACGATCACCCCAACACTGAAAGAAAATGATTGCTACAAAGGTGTCTATACCAAAGCAGGAGGACTTCTGGTGTAAGTGAACATCAGTGTAAGAAATTTTGCTTTCCTAGATTTTCTTTCTATAGTTAGCCTACCAAATTCTCTCTCTGGTAGGTTTCAAATCGATTCACGGCAAACTTAAAATCATTTCCTGCTTTGACTTAAAAGAGTAAACTTAAATGTTAATGTAATTACTGAACTTGTAGTGTAATGCAGGGTGCTACCGTTCATTAAGTGTAAATGACCCATTTATTAATTCTTGTTGAGGGAACGATAGTAATTGGACAGAATCTGCCACGCTTTTGGTGCCATAAAACCATCTGGAGGTTCCTCTCCTGACCTTGCCAATGCACGCATGCGTGTACCAGATATGAAGTCAAATTCTTCTTTTCGCTCAGGATCAAAGAACTCCATCCTTCTATCTTTGGTATTGTAAGCTGCCACACGGAAAGGAACTATCTCTAGTTGTGTAAGACCCGGTGACATAGTTAAAACCTAGAAAAGAAACGAAAGAGTATTTGAGCTTCGTATCATAAAGGCTGAAGGATGATGTTCAATTTATTTACTAAAATCTAAGTCCCTGGGATAGATGGAACCCACCACTTCAAGTAAACCGGGAACCTCATGGTGCATGATGAGTTCACCAGAAGGCCATGCTCTAGGATTATGCGCGTCACATGATCAATCAAGAGAAAATGAGATGACGGAGACTCTGACTGGGATACATACTACTGGTCATTCCAAAAACGCTACTCTCAGCTTTTGAAAAATAAACGGAATTCTGTTTCCTTGGATGTCTGGATTGAGAAGTTTTTTGTTATGAACCAAGTTTTCTGTCAGTACATTATTTTTACTCAGAACATCGAAACAAGGGTAGTTACGATGTAGATATCTCGCAAGACTTGGTTCAGAGACCTTTTTCTCTCCCCCAACTGCTCCCATCTCCCTCCCTTGACGACATACCTTTCTCCCATGTGAATGATCATAAAGGTCCCGTTTTGGATTAGGATCTGGATGGGGCATTCCTGCTGGATCCCGTCCTACAATAAAGAAATTTGCCCCAGCTGCTACACGCGCCTTTGCATGCCATTGAACCTATAACAAAAAAGTGAAACTTTGTGAGAAGTACTCTCGTTTCGGGCTTGGCCCTTCATCACGAAAAAAAGAGTTCTTTAAATTCCGTACAAGATTTGTATGCTCTATAGATCGAAAATAAAAAAAAAAAAAAACAAGTCAAAGTGCGTGTTCGGCCTACTCAACATGAAACGGACGTTGCCATTTAGGCTGCGCAAAAGATTGGTTTTGAGTTTGAAGACCAAGCACATCTCCAGGTATTTCCGGTGAGAGTTGGCACCGCCACCAGATTTCAGCTAAAATGAGAGTTTCCAGCCGTGTCAAAATACCCACCTCTGTAGGACCAGCGTACATCATAGGTGAAGGAAATATAGCTATAACTGTGTTTTCAGGGTCCAGTACACCCTCTTCCATTACAGCATGATGTTGCGCCATTCGCACTGGTAAAGGAACGTCATCTTGCTTAGTCCACCCTCCCAAGGGATGCAGTAATAACACTGGCTTTTTAAATCCTCTGTCAACTAACTTCTGTCGGGTGTCCTGAGGGGAAGGTAAACGAAATAAAAATTTTGATTTCAAGGAATCGAATGGAATGGTTATCAGTTTTGCCTATTTAACGAAGACTTTTTATTGTTACTCTTCTACCTGTAGCAATTGTGTCGACAGAGTTGAGGAGAGTCAAGTCTTTTCACAAAATTTTCCAGATGTTGCTCTAACTTCTAATGTTTATGGTCTACAGCCTCCTAACATGTAGAAAACTCCTCTTGTATTCGTTTGCTCCGGTCTGCGTGAGGTCATAAAAATGGTAAATAGTTTTTTTCCCTACCTGCATTAGTAACGCATGTCCATTATGTACTGGATTACGAAGTTGAAAAGCAAACACAGCGTCGGCACCGCGTCGTCGGAATTCAGCTCGGAGTTCATTCGGAGTCTTTCGGTATTCGTCGAGTCCATCGTTCCATTTGATTCTTTCCAGTGCCTCTAATTCTCCTCCGACAAACCAATCACCACCTTCATGAATCATCTATAAATAAAATTGAATAAAATTAAATATTGAATCTCCTTTCAATTTGCGATGATCTTCGACTTTCTCATTCAAATAGACCGACTTTAACGAGCCAAAAATTTCGTGAGAACACATGTAACGGGTACTTGATGTAAGGGTACCTTAATGGAAGGGAATCTTAATGTTAGGGTACCTTAATGTAAGGGTGTCCTTGATGCGTTATTCCAAATTGACGGGCCGATCGTTCTTCTTTGCGGTGGGGGTAGAATTCTGGATCTCTAAGGATAGCTACTGGTTTTCCTTCGTATCGGAGAGCTAAGGCTTTTTTATCCTCCAGTCTCTCTTTGTCAGCAGTCTGAATAGGGAGCACGATAGGAATAGACTGATTGACCACGCCCTCTACAAGAAAACAGATCACGTGAGACAAACAACCTACAATTATCATTTTGGTGGGAAAATATAACATCTACAGCCGTTTTTTTTACTGAAGAGCCGCTGCAACGAAGACATGGAGACAAATTGGTCAGCTACCTTTGAGCAAAAACGTTCCACTCAGAGAAAAATGAGAAAAAGTTCCTCGCCTTGAAGAAAAGCAGCTGCGTGTCTGAGTCTCAAAATGAAAATTTCAGGAGAAAGATTCTAAAAAGAAACGCTCACCGTCTAGAAGGAGTCCAAAATGCTGACACTGCAAAAATTCACGCTCCCTCATAAAACCTTTCAGAGGCGTAGCCCAGCCCTCAGAAAGAACTTGTACCCACTGCAGATCCAGCTGTGAAGATATGACCATTTTTAACACAACTAATGTCGTGAAATTAATTTTATGTTAAAGTAATTTTCAATAAACTGTCAATGGCATTCCTCTATAGCATTGGTTTTCTCTACTTCACCTGGCTACCGGTCAACAAAACCTGTCCCACCCTCTCAACCACTTAGATTCAAATCTAAAACCAAACTGCGACTTATTCCCTCACGCGTTTCTCGCGAGTGAGGCTGTTTGTTGCTTTTTCTTTAGGTTTTGGTTTTGGGACATTCAATCGCAATGGATCCTAACTAAAGCAGGACCAACCTTTGTTAGCTCAACAGAAGGTAGTTCCTCTGCTTCCTTCTTGGCTTCTTCGACTTTTTCTTCAGGAACAAACAGTTCTTTGATACCGCTGTAAGCTGCATATGGCAAGATCCCCTGGAGAAAAGAAACATATATTTGATCAGGTGTTCCGATCATCCGGGTCAGGAAGTCCTCAGTTGAAATCATAATCAAATGCTTTCTATAACAACTTCTCTTCAGGCCGTCGAAACGTCATTCACTGTTTTGTTGACAAGGTGTTAAATTCTTAATCAGTCATAGTGAAGATTTTACACGTTCAACCTATCGCAATCGATGTGTACCAGAGTTTTCATCTCAAGATGAAACTTCACTGCACAGGACTTTTCTCAGGCAAGTTATTTTTTGCCTCTTGGAGTTTGTCTCTACAAAATAGCTTGTTCAAGTTTTTACTGTTTATCAAAACCGCTTTTTAACTACTCACCCTGTCTGCAAGGAGTTTGATAACTTCTTGAACACAATCGTCTACAGGTACTTCTCCTGATTTCAAATTCAGTTCGGGTTTGCTTGGAGGCTCATACGCTGAGTCAATACCAGTAAAACCTAAAATAGAAACCAGTCAATCCGGTCAGACGTGAAACGGCATAAAAGGAAGAAATTGTTAGCGAAGAAGTCGACTAAGGAAAGACTCTAAAGTGTTTGACAGAACCTTTAATCTGGCCGGCTCTGGCTTTCTTGTACAATCCCTTGACATCTCTCTTTTCACAGGTTTCCAAAGGAGTGTTCACAAAAATCTCAAAGAATGGCAGACCGGCATCTTCGTGCAACTTGCGAGCTTTCTCACGGTCCTGAGAAACAAAATTTTTTGAAAGCTTGTGTATCAGAATAAAAAGACGATAAATCATGTTAAATTACGCGGTATCATTTGGGTTACTAATAAATGAGACAAAAATTTCACTGCTCGGTGAGTTGTGGACGCAATTCCACTAGATTTTACATCATAGTGTGAAAAGTGCTCTAATTAATTCTGGAGTTCTCTGCTTGTTTTGCGAGTCATTCATTAGGAAAAATTCTTATTTAAAAACCTACTTTCCCGCTCAACGGTGTATATCGTTTTGCCTCGCAAAGTATCTGAGCAAGCTATCAAAACCACACGGTTGCATCTCGCAGCCCTAAGGCGAAAAGATTATCACAATAATTCTCCATGCTACAGAAAACTAATTTTTGTCTCCGCGACGTATCCCAACAACTTGCCGCGTGATGTGTTCCGACGTGAGTTTCTCAATAGACCCAAAACTTATTGCTCCCTAAAACTTCTCGGGGCCCGTTTTGGGTCATCGTCTTGGATCCGAAATTTTCGTGTGTGGCTTCGAGAATCATCCGAAAGTTATTTTGCATATTTGACAGGTGGATTTTCGGACCCGAGAAGTTTTCGGTTCTTCGGGCGAGACGCCCACGATTCACTTCCGGAGCAAAGAGTATTATGCAAATTTTAAAGTTAACAATAGGAGCTGTTCAAATGAATCTCGTCACTATAACTTGGTAGCAATGCCACGTATAAAGCACTCGTTAAGGTGAAAATTATAAACGAAGAGGCGAAAGTATGAAAAGAATTATAAAGCTTGCGTTTGCGTTCATAAGACGAACTTATTTCATGCCTTTTTGAACTAGTATGAGGTGGGCACATTAAGAAAGAAATAACTTAGTGCTGTCAGGAGACGGCCTTGTTTCACTTCGGAATTTCCATTCTGGTCACATTATAATTAGCGCGTCATTTTAATGACCATCTAACCTCGAGTAAAAAGGGAAATCACTTTACTTAGAGTATATCTTTATATAGCTGGGCAAATCAAATTGCAAATCGACGATGCAATAAATTTAGGAGACATCCCTCACATAATTTTGCAAAGGTACTCGCAATGAAAAAAACCGGTTGATCCACAATTAATGAAATGTTAGTCGCTCATAGACGAGTCTCATTTTAAAATTATTGTGCCGAAAATGAGGCACGTTTGTCTGTTTCACAGTCACTTTAAATCGTTTGTTCAGTGTTCGGTCCTTGACAATTCTCTTTGAAAAGTTGTAAATTTCCTGTGAGATAATTTTCAATAATGGTATTGACACAGTCTTAAGAATATGTTTAATAGATAGATGCAGAATGCTCATAGACGGCTTCACACAACCATTTATTATGACAAAGTCAAAGTTAACCAATTACTTAAAGTTACCATGATCTAACAAACTTTGGCGGCGAAATTTTCTTAGTGACTGTAAAAGGTTAATTCAGAAACCGAGGGGCTAGTTGAAATCACAAAGTACTGTAAGAGAAATATAAAACACCTGAAAAAATATCACGTTTTAATAGGGAGAGTCTAAAAATAAAAGTTCATCATTAGCATTCAAATGAGATATAATTTAGGGGCATTCAAAGTATCTTGCATTCAAATGATTAAATATCTAAAAAGCCTCTTTTCCCTTACATTTTCTTAAGCGAGCAAAGAATTCTTTTTAGAAAAATTGCACGATCATAATTTGCCAAATTCGAGGTTTAATCCCGAGAAAAACGTGAAATACCGAGCTAAAATCACGCCGGTAAATTAAAGAAATATCTTACCCGCTCGTACGGGCTGATAAAAGCAGTAAGACAGATCATGCCGGAGTCAGCAAACAGCTTGGCAACTTCACTGACACGACGGATATTTTCCTCGCGGTCTTCTGGGGTGAAACTCAAATTACGGTTGAGTCCAGTTCTCATGTTATCACCATCCAACGTGTACGAGGGAATACCTTGTCGACATAAGTAATCCTCAAGGGCCATACTGATTGTGGTTTTTCCTGCTCCAGAAAGACCTATTAAAAAAAAACATTTAATCCTCTTCTCAGGCGAAAGGTGAAATGTTTGAACCAATTTAAAGTTTAGAAAGGAAGCCTTAGAGCGTATGAACCCAAAAGTTTCATAAGCGGCTGAGAAAAATCGACGATCAAACGTATTCAGTTATTACTCTTGAAAAGTTCAATGATAGATTTCAAGTAAGAAATCTTAAAAAAAAAAAAGGGTAAAAAAAAAAAGAAAAGAAGATATCGAAAAATGATTCAGCTGGCCAGAAAACGTTTGAAAGGTGTTTTGGTCGGTTTTTGGTGAATAATTACTGTATTTACCTGTAAACCAGACTGTGCATCCCCGAAAGCCGCCTCGTGTACCGACAACTTGTCCTCTTTTATCTCGGGTGACATTGTGCTCTTTGTAGAAGACGTTTGTAGCTTTAACAACATTCTACGAGAAAGAAAAGAGTAAATAATTCGAAAACTCACTTCTCGTCTCCCCCTTAAGGCAGATAGGGTAATACAAGAGTATGCAATTTAGAAACAAGATTTCCAGCAAACGCGCTCTCCGCGGGAAGTTGAATTTTCGCGAAACATACCGGAGACCAAAGCTGATGAGTTCCAACGCAAGCCATGTCGAATCTTGCCGTTATTAAACCGTTATCATGCAGCACTCGCTTTGCAATGTGAAGAAAGTTGTTCTTGCTTGAAAATTTGAACCCCTGTTACGTGAGTTGTAACGTCTCAATGGTAACCGTGAATCCGCTTCAAGAATGTGCCAACGAATAAAAGAGTTTTCAGCTTCTTACTGGTTGAGCGCTGGATAATTTTTTATGTATAATTTCCATTCTGCCACGAGTCCCGCGCAAAATTTTGATAACTTTTGCCAACATCCGCCAGGTCATTTCTCTAAAAACATTGGACGATGTTTTGATAAAACAAACGTGTCTCCTCAAAATGAAGCATATGATCGTTCAAAGTAAAGAAAGGTAGCCCCACTTTAAAAAGATTAACAATAACCGGATAAAAGCGCAGATAAACAAACAAACTTAAAGCGTTTTCCAACAATTCGCTTTATGTCTATTTCAAAACTGACCAAGCTGAACCTAGGAAAAATTATCGATTGACCCGTACAAACTCGACTTTATAAATGTCCTACACAAAAAATTCTGGGAAATTCATGTGTCATAAACTTAAAATGATGGCTAATTCGCTTCATATACATCGCGCCCTTTCAACATATGGTTCTTTAAAGTTTGTTTCGAAATGAACAATTTCCCCCCTCCAACAACTAACTCTTGTCGTGTAAGTTTTCAAATCTCGTTTTGTAAACAGTTGAATGGAAGTTCCTTCAATTAAATGGCAGTAAATAACTAGAAATGAGGTGAGCATTTTATAGTTCAAAGGAAAGGCGAAAAAAATTAATTTGTTTGACAATGTTCGTATACTACTTCTTCCCCACCCACCCTCCCCACATGAGATTTATGATGACACACGTAACAATGCGATTGGTTACGTCCACTCATTTGGTCAGCAGTCAAAGAAAACAAGCAAGCAGAATTCTTATCTCAAAGCCAACCCAAAATTCAAGAAAGAAACTTTGCATGGAGAACGATTTAACAGCCTTGGCTTTGCGATCAATTTGACAGCTCCGAGAAAAAAAATCAAATGTACTCATAGCGCAAACATTGATTAGGATGTTACTTTAAGGGAAAAAATCGTATCAACGATGGCGGTTTCGTGTACTCGTAGATGGCCAAAAAAAAAAGGATTATTAGGTACAATTTTACGAAAGCGTTATGCGCTAAACAACCCGAAATGAATTCATTCAGAGTGGAGAAACATTTCGAGGACGCTCGCTGATTTTCAACGATTGCTCATCCGTTCTAAAAGCTGTTTCCACTTACGATACAGTCGCAAGAGCGCTTTCGACCTGGTGAAAAAATTGGGGTAGTAGCGGAATCATAAGGTTGACGGAATTGGAGTCGGAATAATCAGAATGGTTCCATTTCCTTCAGATTCTGCTAATTACTTCGACGCTTACTAAATTTTCAAGCAACAACCAACCAATCACAGAGTGAGTTCTTTGGCAATATGACAGCTCACCATTCTAACAATTTAGTTTCCACAGATCACAGGCGACAGACACAAATTTTCATTTCTATTCTGATTTCCTCCTATCTACATTCACATGATCGTATTTTTCTACGCATCTGATAACGACTCCGATTTAGCCATCATCAGAAAAACGATACAAACTGGGGTCGTGACCTAGATTTCGAGTGATTCGTCCGGCCTCTCCAACGTCAATAAAAACCAGCCTTTACAAAACACATTTCAGATAGCGTTGTCACGCAAGTAGCTTAGAATTTTTCCACGCAAAGGAACATATCTGAAAAGCTTCCATAAATTAATTCGGCAAAACAATGAACTAATTTCAGAGAAAAAATTCTGATCGTATCTATCGTAAGTAGATCGATTGAAAATTTTACAACTGTAGAGAGCGTATGCATGCTGATTATCGGCGTTGTAACCTTAGGTGACACCGAATGAAGATGCACATAGCCTAGAAAATGAAAATGAAACAGAGAAATACCATGGGGATGACGAAATTATGCGAAAGTAGACTCCGCTTTCCGAAGTGCCTGCTGTTTTTGATTCCAGATATCCGTGATTCACGCAAACGGGACTAAAAACACAAGTTTTGACTCCACCCGTCGATTAAGCGACAACTTTATGGGATTGTGTTTCTTTTGTGGGTCACGATAGGACATGAGAGAAAATATCGGATTAAACACGAAACGTGAAGCAGGAAGTCTTCAAATCAAGGGGCTCTAGTTCAAAGAGTTTGAGAAAAAAATTCAGTTGAACCATCGAAAGAATTGAAGCAAATCGTTTTCAAGTAATCATGCCACTCATTCCACTAGAACACCATTTCACTTCACATTGCAACGTTACGAAGGTATAAACGTTTTTTACTTGTCTTGCAGATGAGAGCACGTTTTGGGGTGACCATGGTAACTAAAATTATTATAAAAAGAATCGGTTTAGGCGAAACCTTAACGCCGGTATGTTTTGACATGTGTAAAAAGATTTTTTATTTATGTCGCTTTAGAAGTGTGTGTTCCAGTTGTTTTCCAATTTTTTTTTTCTGGTCAAAAAAATTCGTTTTCCCTGCGGACTTTTTACTAATCCCTTCTGAACGATTCAATATTCTTAGCAATCTTCTTTATGCCTACTTTGGAAAGGTGATGTGAGTTATTTCCTTCATAAACCACAACAAGCAAAGAAGTTAAGCGCTGCGTTTGGGAAATGAGCCCGCGCTCCCTATGAACTTTGTCTTCACGGGTTTCTTTAGGATTCTCAGAGAGAATCGAAGAACGGACTCGAGAAGGGAGCGGAACAAAGGAAAGTGGTTGGCCTGCATATTGTGTCTATGCATAGACAAAAGCTCAAAAGGGACTTACATGAGCATTACAAATAGTATTACTATCGCAACAGACTTCGTCGCGCGCAGAAACAATGGTGTTACATTGCAAATTTCAAAACTTTCCAAGTTTTGATAAACAACGCATTTTTTATAAGACTTCAAAAGCGCTACTAACACCTTTTCTTCACAAGGAACAAATTAAACATGTCAGTTAAATCCATTTGTGGCTTGGGTAAATACTTCACGACTACAATATTATTCAGATCGTATTTATAATTTTCTTACACAGCAAAATGTACAGTTACAACAAATGATTTAATTTGATGCTTTGAAAATGGAACTTCACAAATTTCAAATCACTCCTAGAAAAGTTGATATAATCTCCCTAAAGTAGGAAGTTCAATGTCTTTCAACACTGTAAAACATTTCAAGATTTAAGGATAAATTCTCTGCACTCTCTAGTGCCCATATCTCACACCTTTTATTTTGAGAAGTAGGTATTCAATCAAACAAGATCCCCTCGTTGATATTGTTCTCTCTTTTCATCACCTTTCTGCATGAAAATATAATGATATTGTAGGGAGAAATTTGGTTGTGTCACTCCTGGGTGTGAAGGAGTTAAGACTCCTCCTCCCTCTTCATCAAAAACTCTAGAACAGCAGTATCATTGTTATTTGTTTAGAATACAGTTGTTGGTAGCAACATAATCCAAGATACACTGTATTTCAAAGCCTGTAATACTGTTTCACATTTAAAGATCACAGGTTTTCAACCAAAGAAATGTTTACTGTGTAGGATTAATAAAATTTGGGAAAAGAATTGGAACAAAAAATAATTAATCTTATCAAATGATGAATGCAGGTCCATGTGCACAATCCCGTAGGAAAAATCATAATGAAAGCTGACGAGTGTTAGGCCTGACAGGTTGATGCAACCCAGTCTAAAAAAGGCTGTCCAGTCCTGAACTAACATGATATCTATTTAGAATGTTCTGAAAATGTAAATTGAATATGTGGGCTTCAATTTAAATAAGCAAACTGTGCTTATTGATGAGAGAAAAGGAATATTTTTCAACATAAAATATTTTTAGTACATGTAGTTGTCCACTATATGCCCTTCTTTTGTATGCAAGTATGTTTCATTAAGGTTGAAATGACATTTTCAACACTTAGTCAGGGTTTTCTTTAAGGTTTTAAGTTGCTGGAGCTTTTTTAAAGGTAAACAGTTGTGAGTCTTGAAACCAATTTGGCGGACAAAATGTCATATTGTTCGTACTCTCCTACCACTGCAGCAAGATTTGTCAAAAAGTTAGTCCCCATCAGAGTGTTTTTAAACTAACCTTCAGTCAGAAGTCTTTTTATGTTTTCAGAAAAGATAGGCAGTGCAAATTTGTATTTTTATTGAGCCCAAAGTTTAGACCTGATAAACATCATCTCTGTACAGGTTCTTGAAGCAATGAAAGTAGCCAGCAAAACCTTGCAGAGAAGCCGGCATACTTCACCGGCAGCTGGTTTTTATCTACAACCCTGCCTAGTGGTCATATGATAACATGCTTTATGACTATGTTTAGTCAGGATGGACTGAGTTTGGTCAGGCTCTTTTTCACAATGCACAGACCTTGTCATAACCTCCACCCAAATTTTTCCAATCTGGCCCAACAAAACTCAGTCAAAAAGTACAAATCATCTATGTCCTCACTGTAAGTTCCCCACAACTTGTAGAAACAAAAAAAAAGCTCACTCCCACGCTAGATGCCACTGGAAGAAACAAACTAACTGTACTCACTTTTCCATGCATGACTCTGTACCAAGTGGATACCTTGACAACTAAAACTTATATGATGAGAATTGATTGCAAAGTTTTTTCTACTGACTTGGTGAAGAGTTCTCATCAATCTGCTATTGTAGTGGAATGATAACAGCTGGTATGATGAACAATTGGTAATATTTCCTCTATTGTGTTAAGTTTATCACATTCAAAACATAATGGATCATGTGGATTTAAAATGCAAAATTGGGATTGTTTAATCAATCTTATCATGAATAAAGATTTGTGCTTGAGTTTTATCACTTTTGAGGTATAAACAACAATTTTTTTTTCCAAGCTGATTGCACATCTGATTTCTGATTGAAATCATGCTACTGACCTTAATATAAATCCCTACTTTATTAATAAACCAGATTTTAAAAAGTAAACATTGAAGTTTAGACGGGTCATTACAAAATTCAAATTTACTGTGTAACTTTAACATGGAAATGACCATGGACAACAACCCTACAAATTTAGTAATATGAAATTAGGTGTTTGGTTTTTTGCTTTTACACCAAAATAACCACTATGGTTTACAATTAACTTTTCCATGACACCCAACTAAGAAGAATTGGCATATTTCACATATTTAATGAAATCCACGCAAAAGCTTTCACCAGATTACAGATTTTTCTACTTCATAAAAGCCGCTTGTTGTAAAACTATTGAAATTATTTCAAAGGCGCTCTTAAGAGCAACTTTTTCCAAAGAAAGCTCATAATCAAACTTACAACTGAGTAGTAAAGGTCATAAGATATTCTAATGACTGGAATTTCGTAACAGCTGTGCAAAAGCTGGTTTTAGCCGCTCATTTTGTAAAGGGTAATAGATGAATCCCACTAAAATATTGGCGAATTTTGAAGAAGTGGTTGAAACAGTTGTTGAAAAAAATTATGCGAACCTTTAGGAAAATCAATTTAAATATCTACGGTGCACTTGCCTTTCTCTTACCTTATCTCTCTTACTAGGATTTTTGATAACATCAACTAATGAGAAAGAAGTGTTAGCCTGCGTTGATTTCATTGGAATCCTGGTTGCAATTGGGAAGGTTCGAATGGAGGACGGTCGGAGCTAAAACGAGTGTGTACTCGATTTGCCAGTCAAATGCGAAACGAATTCAACAATTTGCCGAAATATTCGATACCATTTCATTTTACGCATAATTGTCACGGCTTGGTTGTAAATCCAAAGAAGTTCGATACATGGCCGACAAGGCGAACGGGAAAACCCAAACAAATAACAGGCACCGAGAGGAAACCTACATTTTCAGCTTATTACGCGGAGTTTTCCCTTTCCTTCAATAAATAAAACTTGACAATAAACAACTGATACCATATTTCTAATTCAGCGGAAATCAAGCAGGACGTTTGCACAAAAGAAAAGCGAAAAAAGTCGCGAAGCAACTTCTATTTTCAAACTTCAAGCAAAAGAAGCGAATTCCACTACCATAGATACTACGCGAAGTG
The DNA here is from genome assembly GCF_036669915.1 of Pocillopora verrucosa. NCBI lineage: Eukaryota > Metazoa > Cnidaria > Anthozoa > Scleractinia > Pocilloporidae > Pocillopora > Pocillopora verrucosa. The sequence continues at coordinate 5,746,342 of NC_089314.1, forward strand.
TTTATCTAAGCAGATTTACAACTGAAAAGGTGAAGAAGACAGCAAAATTCAAACACTTACAGCTTGGGAGTCCCTCAATCGGGAGTTATTAACTTGAGCCATGACTCTGATTTAGACCATCAAAGGCTAAATAACGTTCTTGGTGTCTTAAAGTCCAAAGGGAATATATCACGAATGTTTGAAAGATTCGCTCTGGCACCGGTGATTAGAACCGGAAGTGACGTCTACAACTTACGCAAGCGCACGAGAGATTGAGAGCCCCCAGTTACATTATAAGGCGGTTACAAGATTACAAAGTGTGGTGTAACAATAGCGATGTGTAGTATACTCGGAAGAGCAAAAAGGCGATATTTAGGACCGCTCTGAACAATTTTTTTTACGTAAAAAGTTAAGTAAGTTTTAGGAACATGTTAAGGATTCCCTTGCAATGTGACACCATAACTGACACCGGGTACTAGATTAAGGAATTGCCTGTTAATTCAGGAAAAATAAGGTGAAGTTAGTAAGTTAACCATGGATTCAATATCAGGAACATTTTTGAAAACCTGAAAAAGAAAAAATGAAAAATTGCTTAATCAATCTGGGCAGGATGACAACTTGTTCATCAAATTCTCCCCAAGATGATCCATGGGATAGTCCATGTGACTAAAATGCTACTGTCTGATTGGTTCTTTTGACGTGAGCTTGTATTTACACGCAAAATTTAAGCAAACTAAGTTTAGATAGCTGAACTGAAAAATTGACTGGCGGAACAATCTATGTCGAATATCGCGGGTTTTCTCTGGGCACTTTTAAATAAGTGATTCATAAGCACCTGCTCTGTTGTAAACAAATACTGAGGAAAGTGGTCTCAGCTAAGAAAGTCCCGAAAAAGAAGTATTTTTTAGCCCAAAGCGTTTGAAAACAACGGACTGAATATCAATCCAGTGACTTTTAGAGAGAATATTCTTTGTTATTTATTATTTACTTTCCCAACGCTGCTGCTCTATGAAAATCTTCGTCGACAAGGTATGTAAAATGAATTCTTTGACCACGATCGTCGCAAGTTAGGCTAATTACTTGTTGTTATTCTGTGTACCGTTTACAAGACATCGACTTCATCAACGAGAGGGAAATGTACGACCACTCTCGCAGGGGATCTCGTTAGGTTTTGTTTGCTTAAGGTCTGTTTAAGGCGTTGTGTTGTTTGCAAACATAGAAGCGAACCTCTGTCATTTGATTGAAACTGACTTCAGCTCCCTAATTTTCTGTTTAGGTCGTCAGCAATCGCATCAACGATTGGAGTTGCTTCGGTCTGCCACACTTTTGATCAGTCCGTGGCTGCATCAAACAAGTTTCGCGCGGGATCATGCCAGTTTCAAACAGTTCAGGAGAAACTTGCAATGGTTTTGTGTCCAACTGGTTTAATTGACGTTCAATAAGATTCTACCTAACATGAGAATCTGACAAGCTCCAGAAAGGAATCCTTTTAATGGTTCAAGGTGCATTATCGTTGTAGCCTCATTTGGTCGATCTATTCGCTGTTTATTTTCGGATTATTACGCTGAATGTAAGTTTGGAAGCACGGATCTATGAGTCAGAGGGAAGGAGGGGTGAATCGACAACGTAGTGTAGAAACAGGTCTTACTCAGGCAATTCGTCCGATGTTGATATGCGCCTCCGAGTCAAGCGTTTCCGTGAGAAACCAGCAGGTAAGATTAACGAATACATAATCCCACTTTTTCCGCGTTCTCCCGTTTCTTGGCCGTGAATAGCAAACTTAAAGTGCCCTTTACGGCCTTACACTGGTTAGAATCACCATTCCCTAGCTGTATGCTAACGTTGCATTTTGCTCTTGCTGTAACTATAATCCGCACTACATTGAAGCGATTTAAAGATTCTGGCTGATATAAAACCTATTTATCCGGACATAGAGACTCCCCTCGGCCCTTTCAATTTTATTGTTTTGAATACTACACTCTTGCGATATGCGATTTCATTTTTCCTTTTAAATTTAAAGACCAGATGCGTTTGTTTTGTCTTTACCGGGTGTACCATTATTTCTGCTGGTGAACTGTCATGCCCGCAGTGTAATACACATGGCTATTTACGGAAAGGCACTTTGTCATAATATTTCAGCCGTTATCGCTTCACTCCCACAAAATGCAGTGCGTATCGCACAGTTCATTATTTTGTAATTTTTAAATACACACCTTCTTTTGCAAGGACTATTTTTGTTCTTTAGTCCTCCTTTTGGGATTTAATCAGTATGTTGAAATTAATATTGGAATCAGCCAATGATAAATATGTAATGTTTTAGGATTCCGTCCATTAGTGTTAGCAAAGGTTTATTATTCTGTAGTCTTTGAAAAACTATTCTCATCTGAAAAGCTGAACAGGTGTTGTTTAGAATACAGTTGTTTGCAAATTTAAGGAAAGGGTCAAACTAACTTTTGGGGGCAAGAATTATTTTCCTTCTTTGTGTACTTTAAAGGGGAAAAGGGATTGGGCTGAATTATTGTATTGTTTAAATAGGGACAAAACAACAGTGTTTGAGTGTGGAAGGAAAGGTTCTTATGGTTCAATGCTGTATGATTTTTTCAAGGCTCAGAAATTTGGAACCCTAATTACATGTCTATGTGAAATACCATATTAGTCTCATATTACAGGGTTATCCATATTCCCTGTGAAACATCAGCTTCACCTTTTGGTCTGATGAAACAAAAATACTATGCTTTTGTTGTTGTGAAATCCCCTCTTCAGTTAGAGTTTTATTGAATGTTTTCTCAGTTATTTGTTAAGACAGCTTTAAAGTATGAACAATATGTCAGATATACAGATATGTAGGAGTTACAAGAATACTAATATCATTAATAAACAGTGATCCTCAAGATACTACATGGGAGTCGGTCACGTTATTTTAACAGTATCACTGACGTGTCATGTGATGGACTGTCATGAGGAGAGCTATAAGAGAATTCATGTATACATGCTAAAACAAATTTCCAATGATCTACAAATTTTTTCATATGGTAAATGGAAAAATTTATTCTATTTTGCAAGTGTTAGGTCTCTTAACTGATATTCTCAAGTAAAACATTGTGAAGTGACTTGTCATGAGACATATATCTGCTAGCATACTTCTTTTTTTTTTTTAAGTCTCTTACCAAATCCTTGATTGTTCATTCTTTAGGGCTCCGATCAGCTTTCTGTCTCACAGACTTCCGAGTCAAGAATGGCAAAGATGAAAAAAAAAATCAGTTCACCCTTGCCAAAAAGGAAAAGTACAGGCAGTGGTAAGTCAGATTTTATAAATACAGTTTATCGCAATGAAAAATATCAACCAAAGATATTTATCGAATGATTTTAATCTTGTTTCTTGACTAGAAGCAAGTATATTTAGCATCATCCTTGTCTGATCAGTGGCTACGTGTTAGTAATTGTTATCCAGCAGAATCACATTAATAAATAGTACTGTAAATATGAAATGAAAAAGTAATATGAGATAAATTCAATCCAAATGTTTATAATATTTGAGAGGGGAAGCAAATCATATGATCTCTGTGATTAGGAAAGTGGTAGAAAAAATAAAGGAGTATCATTGCAAATAAATGCTAACAGATAAATACTGATCAAATAAATATATACATAAAATCAACCAAAAACACCATCAAAATTGTTATAGGGTAAACCCAAAACTTGTACAAATATCCAAAAAAGTGCAACTTTCTAAAGACTGTATCTAGCACACACGATAATTTTATGTATGATGATGCTTGCATAGTGAAAATTTCACGAAGCGTACCAGAATCCCAGTTTCTTAAAGGTCTCCTAAGAGGTACTTTGTATTTAAGGCAAATGAAGGTGAAGTAGAAATAATTTTTCTCAGCCCTTAACTCCATAAAATTCCTTCCCCTAGGTACTGTATGGTTGGGCATAAACATTGTTTTTGTTTGTGTTCCTTTTTTCTTTTTTTTCGTTCTCTTTAATTTCTGTTATCTCTTATATGTTCTCATACCAGAACATTTATAACTTGTATTTATCCTGTTTGGATGTTGTAATTTTTGTGGCTTGTAAACCCCTTTGGAGAATCAATTTATATCCAGGCCATTTATGAAGGGCTATGTTTGTAGTTGTAATGTTTGAAACATCAGCTTTAGAAACTCTTATAGTGGCCAATTTATATTATCAACTCGTTTTAAAAAAACATTGCTATGGTTGTACTCTTGGATTCCTTTGTTGAAAACAATTTATAAACTGGCATATTTATTGACAATTTTCTCTGTTTTCTATTTGTCATAACTGTACCAAATAAAAAATTTCAAAATGGTCTGAACAGAGAAATAATTTGTACTTACATAGGCAATTTACTTTGTCATTTTCTTAATTGTACATTTATAATGGCAGTTTATTTTTCATTGTAATTCTTACTATTTGATGTGTGTGTTTTTCCAGGTGCCAACAGGACCTTCGGAGTTTCTATTGATGAGTTACTGAAGCGGTCTGAAGGATGTGAAATACCCCCGATCATCACAAGCATTGTAGAATACCTCAAAGAGCATGGTAATGTAGTTAATGTTTTTTAGGGGGGGTAGAGGGAGGAAATCATGATATCACTGTTTGCTACATACATACATGTATCTGTACTCAGTAATCTTGATTCTGTCACTTAGGTCTAAACCAGGAAGGAATTTTTCGAATAAGTGGTAATCATAAGGTGGTTGAGTCCCTCAAGGCAACATACGACAGAGGTAATGTTTAAATCCTGTTTTATCGCTATAGTGCTACCATTTAAGTTAGAGCGCATTTCAATTGAGTCTTAAAACCAAAACTAAAACAATCACAATAGCCAATTATAGCAAGAAAAATATCACTAGGGGCCAACAAGAAATTGCAATAAACACAAGAGGCTAGGTTATGATAGGTTTAGCTGTGAAACTGATTGGTTGAAAAAGTGGGGCAAGTTTTCTGGACAATCACAGGAGAAAGTAAGGCAAAGGCAAGGTAATCATGGATTATTTTCAGTACTCAATTGAAAATTGCTCTTTATACTGGGAAAAAATAAATTAAACTGTCTTTAGGTGTCTGGTTTTCTAAAGTAGTGTCTGCAGAATGGAAAATAACCTTTGAATCTTGAAAAGATATGAATTCTATTAAGCTTCCATTTCATGAGACAAAAGAGAAATGTGGCCAGACATGTTTTTGATGTTACTATTTATTGTTTTTATTTGGAAATTTTTTTGACAGGAAATCTCCCTGTGACTTATTATTTTTATCAAATTTGTCCATAATAATTATATTGTTTGATATCTGTCAATTTTTATTTTACATTGTCTTGTGACAGATAGTAATTTTTGCAACTCTGGTCTTGATGTGAAAAAGGGTAATTTCTTGTGTTTGTGTTCACTTCCATCTAGATGGTGAAGCCAACTTGGAACAAGTTGGAGATGTTATGGCTGTTGCTGGATTACTTAAACTTTTCTTGGTAAGAAGGGAGTAGTTGACTACATGTACTTGTGATTGATTCATAGATTTGTCGATTAATTATCTGACTTTCTGTTGGTTGATTTACTGTGAAGCAGAAAGTGGCAGTCATGTTTATAGGCACACATCATAAAGTTCTTCCTTTTTGACTGAAATCTCTTTTCTTGCTTATACTACTTAACACCAATGCATGTTTAAATGGTTGTTTACATTTATTAGAGAGAACTACCTGAGCCACTTATTCCTCAAGATATGACAGCAGATTTCATCAAAGTTTATCAAGGTGTGAGGGGAATTATGTCCTAACAATGTGCATGTCACAGCTAATGTGATACATATAATGAAGAGAAAATACATGGGTTTACGCTGATTGGAATTTCTCTGTGAATGTTCAACTAGATATCTATCAAGTGAGATATTGAGTAGAAAACTCTTAGGGAAATTTCATATCTACACAAGCTTGTGTATAATTCTCAATTTTGTTTATTATATAAAACTCAGAGGCCTGTACTGCATGAAAAGAGCCTTGGATTGAGAATGATTAATGCATTGCCATCATTCATCAACATGACAGAGTGGCATAAAAGACAAGTGATGTGTCAGCAGCTGATTGGGGATATAAAACAGATATTAAAAATTATTGTAATTGCAGTTACAGCTTTTCTTAGGGTTGGAAATCATTTTAAAGCACATTAGTTTATATAGAAATATTTTTTTCAAACAATATCCTTTAAACAATTTCCAGACTCCTAAATTATTAAGACATACATGACTTGTACTCTTCATTTATTTTATATGTTTCTCGGTACTTGTTTTAGCCCATAAAGATGATGGTGGGGGTCTATCTGATATGAAGGCATTGCTAGAGAAGCTTCCAGCATCAAATTACCACTTGCTCAAGTACCTTTGCACTTTTCTTGTAACAGTCTCTATGAGTGAAGGTAATTTAGTAGGTGAATTTTTCTATAGCTAACCATTTGAGCTGTTGTCCATCATTGCACTGTTTAATTACTCACGTGTTTTGACGTCTTCCACAGAAAACAATAAAATGAGTTCAACAGCTTTAGCCATTGTGTTTGGACCAAACTTTTTCAGGTAACAGGCCAATGTGCTTTTGTTGTATAGTTGCTTATTAAAGAAAGGTTATTAATGATTGCCTGTACAAATTGGTAAGCTATCCAATCATCTTGAGAGACTATTTTATAGCTGGTATTATCAACACTTGACAGTTAAGTTTTAAGTTAAATGTACTGACCCCTTAGAGTGACTTGTATCTAATTTCTCCTTGCATTATCACCCTTGAATCGATCATTAAGGTTAATAAAGGGGAATGGTCACAAACTAAAGAAGCTCTTGAATGTTGAAAAAAATTCACCTTATCAGCACCTTAGGAAATGTGTAGAGAACAGAGGGGAGAATTTGCATGCTGGTGTTAGGGTATAAAGGGTTAAAAGATATGATCATGGTTAATGAATCACAAATTGTATTGTTACAGATGTGGTGATGGATTAGAAGGTCTGCGAGAACAAGGACGCACTAATGCAATAGTTGGCAGGTTTATTGAAGAATTTGACACATTATTTGAGGTTGGTAATGCCTTTGGTCCATTCTTAACTCTTGCAAACAAGCTTTTATGTGGACTCTGATATGCAAATGATTCACTCACTCACTCACTAAGTTGTAGACACTGCCTTAATTAGTTGTCTCAATCTTGCCTGAGCAGGAAACCATATTGGAGTTGTAACCATGCATAAAATGACAGAGAGGCCTCATTACAGTTTATACTAAGCAGGGTTGCTTTAAATGTCACTTTCCAAGTGAACGAAAGTTTATCAAGTTTGAGCACAAACCAAAATTTAATACTGTGAATCGCTTTGATTGTTTATGATCTGATATAAAATAAGAACTGAGGTCATTGTATTACAATGCAAATATTTATTGAGTAACTGTGAGGCAAAACCTGACATAGAAATGGAAAGTAGTCAAATTTGGCTTGTGCAAGCAAAGATTTGGATTGCAGCATCTAAATTTGATAAATTTTGCCAACAGAAATTTAATAAACACAAGATACTATTTAGTGCTGTTTTTGAAGATTTATCTGCATTTATTAATCTGCAAAGCTGGGTAGGCACCATATTTGTGGATCTCTCCATGATTTTGGAAGCTTGGCTGTTAAGATAACGGCAACCTTGCATTGCTACAAAGAGCAGTAATTACTAGTGCACAACCATGTTTCATCTCTAGATTAAGTACTTTATGCACAAGTTGGCCATAGGTGTTCTTTGATTTATTAAAAAGAAGTTTAGATTGTTGTTGTTCACTCGCTTTCATTTGTTATACTTTCTCATTATAATAAAGGCCTAAAATTTTCACCTTATAGGTGTCTCCCTATGCCACTACTGACATATTCAGAGTTCAAGAAACAAAGTGAGTTGTTGTGCTCTTTTTCACCCATTTACACCTCAAATAATCCTACTATAAAGAGATCAACATTTGAAGAAGCTTCTAAACACAGCTTTAGAAGTTTGAAATTGTTCTGACTCAACTGTAGTGTAGAATTCTAGAGATTTATGACTCTACAGTCATGTGATTGTAGACATGGATAGATATTACAGTAAATTGGCATGTAGTGATGTCTTGCCTTAACTAAATAGCCATGTTAGCTAACATCTCTTGTCTTATTTTTAGGACAAATGACCATCCAACACTACGGGTACCCAACAAATCACTACAAAAGGTGTGTTGCCAGTATAGTCCATTGCAGTATTGGCTAAGGTTTCCATGACAAGTTGCAGGGGACCATACAGTGTGTGTATGTACCCCCTGGGTGGACAAAGGTGTCTGGTTATCAAATTTTTTTGATAATGGGAAGGTACTATGCTGTTGTAATGACTGGTCTCTTTTACAGATTGTTAATGAAAAGAATGAAAGCTCAGCCAGTGATGAGGACTCATTTCATCTCGTGGGAGAGAAAGAGAAGGCTGGAGAAGATGGCCCCACTTATGCCACAGTAAAGAAGCCAAAAAAGGCTCCACAGTCCTCCACTCAGTAAGTAACTACTCAAGGATTTCTCCTTCTTTTACTCATACTCTTGCCATACTCTTTTTGAGAATTTTCCCTTCATCCCAGCTTTCATTGGAATGAAGCAATTACCATAGATAATAAGTTTGGTATCTGGTAGTTAACCACTTAATATTTTTTTCAAATTTTTCAATAAGACTTTGGCTCCAAAAATCAAATTATGTTGCATATTACTAGTAAAATGGAGGGTTTGATGTCTTAAGGATACTAGGTTATTTCAGGAAACAGCCACTACTTGCTGTAGCAGTGACGTTTGTTGGGATTTTAGTTTTGAAAATTTCACATTGAATCAAGCCATGTCCCTCAGTTGATATTTTTCTTTCTTTTGGTCACTTTTATGCCTGATGATGTATTGATATTGGCCTCTCTTGTGATTGAAAGGGTTAGCCAGTCATTTACTACAAAGTGCAAATAACCAAGTGTTGTCTATAGGAGGGAGGATTGGAATAAAGATGTAGAAAAATTTGTAGGGTGTGGTTTACACGAGCTTTTGACCCATTAGGTTTCAAGGTTAACTATGGAGAAATTACATTTAGCTACTCATTCTGCCAGACAGTGGCCTGTGAGCTGTGTGCCTTCTTCCTTGGTCAAAATAATATTCATTGACAGTTTTGTGTTAAATTTTACATCTGATTATCCACAAAAACATTGACCATTTACGGTAACTGTTAATTTTGGCATAACCTCAGCCTTTGTTATGAATACAGCACTCCTCTACATATACCTCATGAGGTTAACTTTCCCCTGAATCCAATTTTTCCTTTAGTTCAGCTAACGATGCAAAGTTATCTCCTCCAACTTGTCTTATCTTGCCTTATCTTGTTTTAAATGGGTACAGATGCTGTTCACATCCTAAGAGCAGCTTGTGACATAATGCGTGCACTAGTTTTAGTGAAACACCATATGCATTCTGGCCACTTTTAGGGAACTGAAAAAATGCCACAGGTTGTACTCCTTGTAATGGAAATGATGTAAGGAAATGTAAACTGCATTGTCAGCAAAATTGCTGAAATACCCAAAATAATTTCAGTGATGACAATTGACTAGTTGTGTTCCTTAAGTGTACAGATGCATGTTAGTTCTTGAAAAATTTGAGTGAAACAATGATAAGGTATAGTTGGCAGCTAAAACATTCTTAAAGTGTTTTGGATAAGATAATAATGTTTTGGATGTTTCTCTTAAATATTTATCTTGGCATTTCGTGCAATTTATTAGGGAAAATTGTTTGTTTTTAAAACAACCCAGTGGTGCTATAATGGATTCAGCGGTAGACATAATGGCCAGGACAAATTCTTTTAGTTTAGTTTAGCTTTACCTTTAATTTTGAATTGCAAACTGCACTTTGATACTGTGTGTTATTGTTTTAATAACTGGAACATGGATGGCATTCTACGCTTACTTGGAAGTGATGTGTGTGTGATGTTATCTCTTGCAAGGGTCACAATATTAATTACTGTAAAGATTTGCATGTCTTCCTATGCAAATGAACATCTGAGAAATATTGGTTGTGTTCATGGCTGTGGAACAAGTATTTTGTTTTTCACTCTCTAAGATCTCACTTGTAAATTAACATGACTAAGCTTTTCCTGGAGTATTAGATAAAGAAGATTGCAAGGTTTCACTTTTTCACAAGATAAGCTTCATTTCTGTCACTATACAGTTTTTTTTATGTGTGAAATTTATTCAAAAGTCATTGCCACAGACATGTATTGAGATGCAAAGGGATTGACACAATTATGTTTGATGCAAGGTATGGCACATCTCTAACCAAGATAATTTCAATCAGTAGATATATCTCTTGCATTTCCCTACCATTCCTTCCAATTATGTCATTATACAGGGTTATGATTCTTGTTATTTCCAATGTAGCTGGGCAAAAATTATAGTGGTGATTGTGCAAATGGTTGACATTGTTTTAGCACTACCACTTTTCTGCTTTGCTAAGCTTTTTGAGCTTGACCATGTCAAACTTACATTTTTTAATTTTCCCATGAAAAGCTCATCTTTGGTTGTGTTGTCAGGCTATGAAGTAGCCATTATTTTAGGATCTGAAGTCTTTTTCACACAAAAATTTTTAAAATATCACATCAGAAAAAACTGGAAAGCATTTTCCTGTGTGCCTTGAATATGCATTATGCTTGATTGATATAGAAATCGTACAGAATGGCAATTTACTGGGGCAGATGTTCTGTATATGCACATTTTGTGGGCAGTTTACAGCAGCCACATTGTCTGAGGGTTTCATAATTAAATTATTACTTTGAAATTCTCAAGGAAGATGTGTGTCATTTCAATAAGTGTTATGTCAAATATTAGAAATCTGAAAGTCAACTTATGTAGCAGGGTTCTCATGAAAGCTCAATGTTTTCTTTTTTCGTTATGGCTGTGATGTAGATGAAATAGACTTGTGTTATTTGACAATTTGACAATCCTTTCCTGCCCTGAATAATTAAAACAGTATGTTATTAAGGATGGAAATACACTCATTGCAGGTGCTATAGTAGGCAATTATTGATTTATTTGTGTGCCTTTGGTGAATTTTATAATTTTGGGATGAACATTTGTCCAGCCTTCATAATTTACAATTGATTTTCTTTTAGTATAACACCGCACTCAGAAGACCTGGATATGTATGTGAGGTCTGTTTCACCATCATGGAATACTCAACAAAGGTAAATTTGACAACAAATACACTATCTGAGGGTAAAGTTATCTGTCATGTATGCCATGAATGTCTGCATGTATGGATCAAATGCTTAATTCCAGACTTTTGTTCTGAGGGAAAGTAAAATGATGATTTATGGTTTTACTTCTACATTTAAGTGCATAATCCCTTAATTTTTTTTCCTATGTTCTTTGTGACTGTCTTTTGGTGCAACACTTCAGATTAAACTCATATGACTCACTTGAAACTGGGACACAATGCTGCATTTATTCAGACATTCATGATCTTGCTTGTATTAGCATAGCAGTTTGAAAATAGAAAATTGCATCACCCCTTATATAATTTGCAACTATACACCAGGATCAGGTTAAATACTCTCTCATAAGTGTATGCTTATTCTTAGATGTTTTCTCAGTTGTTTTTCTATAAAGACACTACTGTGTATCATTTTGAGTTCTTTTGAACATGATAATTTTTTGCAAACATATGATATGTGAAAGTGGACTGTTGGTAAATTTTTCATTGTCATGTCCCTGCCTCTATTTTTCTTTTTTTTTCTTTTTTTTTTTCCCATCATCAATGGCCACAGAGAAAATGTTTGCCAACAATGCAAACAATTTTGCTCTTTTGCATCATGGAAAATAGCTTTTACTTCAAGACCTTTTACAGCCCTTTTCATGATTGTAGACGCATCTTTTATAGGAGTGATTTAACAAAAAACAGAGAATAGCTGAGTGAGTGAATGTCATGACTCATGAGGGTTGAAAAGGGTCTTGAAATTGGTTAAGGTCCTTGAAAGTATCTGATTTCTTTCTCTATTGAAATTTGAAAGTAGTTCATTCATGATTGAAAAACAATCACTTTGTGCAGTTGCCTTACTGTGGTTTGACAAGTGATAGATATTATTATCATTATTATTATTATTGTTATTATTATTATTGTTATTATTATTATTGATAAGAATCATACAGTATTTAAGTTGTCACAATTAACTTCTGAAACCTCTTTCGTTTTATTAAAAATTAGAAGAAAAAAAATCAGATATGAAAAAAATGCAAACAAGTACCAATATTCACATAAATTGTAGTGAGGAAGTAAAACAGAACAAATCTAATAAGTTTATCAGTAAACTGTTAACTAATTAAGCTGTTGCCAAAATGATCTTTTTTCTTGTGATTTTATCCCATTTTCCTCATTTAATTCTCATTCCTTGTTTTAAATATCAAAGGGAAGAGTTTCTGATTCAGAGGTTTCATATAATCTGGCTTGTGTAAACTTGGTGCAGTAGATTGGTCCGTAGATTGCCTACATCAGAAAAGCATGATGAATTGAATTTTGCCCTTAGAAATAGTTGGGTATGCACCTCTAAAAATGTTTGTAACTCCTTACCTTTCCAGTGATTCAGGCCCCATACCAGAATCTACCAAGCCCCCTGCTGGCAAGGAGTAAGTATTGGTAGCACTAGATACAGATTACAGTTGATTGTATTTAGGGTATCACAGGATTTTGTTACAAACTGGGAAGTACGTACACCTTTTATTTACTTTTTGAGGGCTAAGCAATTAAAGCTCGGGTCCTTATGATAAACTGCTAATGAGCATTTTAATTGCAAGACCTACTCTCTGATGTACATGTACATCTCTAATCACAGGCCAAGTCAGAGTTGAACAAGAGACTTCATCAGAATACCTGTCAGCTTTTATATATTAACTATATGGTTTTACACTATACTCTGAAATAGCTTATAAGCATGGACACAACATGAAGCATGGAATTATGTTTATTTTTGTATTTTAGAATTGTACAAAAAACAATCAATGACACCATCAAAGAACACTTGTTTGGGCCTGACCTGACGTCTACAGATGAAAACAGCCCACACTCGCCAGAGTCAGGAGATGAAGGTATGTTAACAATGAAAATGATAAGCTGTTGTGCATCATCATGGCTAAAGGGTGAAATGACCTATGGTGTGTACAATCACAAGGAACACTTCTTCATACCACTTCTGAAATGTAATCTTCTCTTCCATGTGCTGTAGATTTCCTTTTAACTATGTTTGAAGAGTGTGGTGTTATTTTGGGATAAAACCCTCCAGTTGATGTGTTAGTCTATGTTTGTCACCTACTTGGTGGATAATGTTGTGATATAATGAAGAAAAGTTACTTGTTCATCACTCCTACAGGGTTTAACCCCTTGACCTCCTATAATGACCAGTATCTAATTTCTCCTCACAATATCACCCCTGAATCAAACATTAAAATCACGAGAATAAAGCAAATGATCACCAACGAAAGAAACTCGTGATTTTAAAACAAATTCCCCTTTTTGGCACCCAAGGAAATGTATGGAGAACAGTTTGGAGAATATGCGTACTGATGCTTAGGTGTAAAGGGTGATAGAATTAAATATTTGGAGCTAAAGCTAGTCTTGGTTTCCATAGGATAAGGCCATTAGGCGTTTTGTTACCCCCATTCCCCTTCCCCTTAGGAGGGATGTTTTTTCCATTACAGTAGATAGACCAGTTAAAGCTCAAGTGTCCTCACGATTCTCTCGAGCAGTTTGTCGGTTTCCTTTTAAACTGTTGGGTGGAGTGGTTACTGCTGGGGTGGAGTATTTTCTCTAAGAACACAACAGAATGACCGCAGTTTGGGCTCTCACACCACACTCACTAGGGAAACCTTTTGTTTTGAAAATTAAGAATGTATTAATCTTTAGAACCAAACTTTATCCCAAATGCTTCTGAAGGTTTCTGCTGTGTGCTTATCTTAGTAACAGGTCCACCACTACCAAATCGTAATTACACGGATGAGGAAGCTAGCAAACCAAGGAGGAGAAGGAGAAGAAATGTCAAGAGTCAGCTAGAGACATCAGGTGGGTGAATTTAGCTGTAAATGATGTGAACAAGTGGTTGAGACTCACTGAGGATAAGTGAGAGCATATGAATTACTCTGCTTAGGTAGCCTTATACTTTGCATAATGTAACATGGCAGTAACAACTGTTGGCTCTAAGGTAAAGCCATTGTACTTCCTGTGACATGTTTATCTGCCGTTAGTTGTGTTGGTTTTGCTGTTGCTGTCGTTGTTATTGTTACTGCGCCCGCGAAATTGGCTAACTACAGCGCTCGAAGTATCTAGCAGTAGTAGTGGTATTATTTATGTCACCACTGTCTTTTCTCAAAAATGTGTAAACTCAAATAGTTTACTTTTTTCTTCGTTTGCAGATTCAAGCGGCATTGTTGAAAACAGTAACCCGCTAAAGAAGGTTACAAAGGAAGCTGTGGACTTGCTCACTAAAGATGAAGAAGACCAGGTTAAGAAGGGAAGTGTGGTGAAACCTGTGAAGAAGAGACCCAAATCTGAAGGATTTGAATTGTTCGAAAAGAAGGAAATAGTTATTGGTGTGGTAAGTGGCTTTTTTATCTCGTTGTTTTTGTTAGGAACATGTCAAGCAAGTCATGGAGAGATTTGCGATGAGATGATGAAACAAAGTTGAAGGAACTGGTCGGATGCTGTCCAGACCCATTGATAAACCATGATTAAGAGAATAATCTGAATTATCTGAAGTAGAGGAAAAGAAACTTTATTGTGGTTTTCACAACCTCCAAACGAACCAAAAAAAAATTCAAGCTCAGTGGAACGTTGAGTTTGTTCCAAAGTTTCAAAATCTGTCATTGGGGATTGACAAACAATTGGAACACTTCATTACACTTACTGAATTTCTAAGACAAACGGACAAGCACTCAAAGCTGCATGGCTGACATTATTCAGTATCAGAATTGGGTGGTACACCCTTTCGCTGCGCCCACTCTTTGAGAGCGACAACTTTGCTTGTGGTTTTTAAGCGTTCTATTTCCTCTTATTTCAAAGGACGAGAACAGCAATTACATATTCAGCTCTACATTTCCTCGGAAAAACGATGGTCAAAAAGTGAGTGGAGATTCTGTTACCCAGCATCATAAGCGCTTTTGCACAAGAGGTTTCCAATTTTAGTTATAAACCTCAGTTAAGGTTGCTGGCCTGTTAGAAAATTTGAATCTTCAGTTCTATCCCTCTGCAGCTGTTTTTTTGGTCACGTGACGCAACACGTTCTCTATCCTGCCAACGTTGCGTCACTATACCAAACAACGGCTGCAAAGAAGACTGTACCCATTTATCAACAACTAATGCTGCAATGGCAAATTTTTCTGAACAAAATTAACTTTGACAAGGTGGTTTTTGGTGATAAAGACAGGAAATTGCTCGTTAGAAGGTTCCTTAGTCCTAAGGCGGACAAACGAATTTTGAACCCCATTGTTGAGGTAAAGCTTTCCAAGACAAATTATGCTTGAGTGGTTAATATGGAAAGGACGCTGATCAAGGCAAATTTTCGCTTGGGGATATGGCGGATGAGTTTTCCTTGATTTCATAGCGTAAACACGGCTAAACTTATCTATATCTCAGTTGTGGTACTCTTTTTAAATAGGCAGTTAGTTTATCATAAGTTACTACACCCAGAATACAACATCACCACAACTTGTTCCTCGTCACGTTTACCAATTAGCTTTCGCCCAGTCATGCCTCTAGAAAGGGAAACAAAGAGTGTTGAATTGGAGAAACATTGTGACTTGCTCGCAAACGCAACTGAACCCAGTGGCCAGTGGCGTTTGTGTGCAAGACACAAAAAGGAACACAATATTTGTCGAATTCCGGCCTCAGGTACCGCTTTCTGCCAGGCTTGTAAAACGTACTCAAAACCCTTTGTTACAAGTTCTTTTATCTGCTTGTTTGCTGCAGAATGACGAGGATATTTATCAAGAAATATTAGGAACAGGTAAAAGTGATCCTCTGTTCAGCGTGAGCAGGACCTCTGAGATTTTGGAATCTTTGACGCGTAATAGGGCAGCTCCTCCTAAAAATAGACGAAGGCCAAGCCTGAAGAAACGACACGAAACTAGTGAGATTTTCTCAAACGAAGATGATGAATACTCGGACAAGGTATGATTGGTGAATGCCAATATTTATCCCTAGTACTTATGAAGTAATTTTGAAAGTGTGCACTCCATAGGCTATCAAACCTACCATTAAGTTAGTCCGCTTCTTGCCCTTTACAAGACCTGTACGTTTGTAAGTGAACTTTTGTACTTCTTGATGCTGTGGAGCTAACATTTACCTGTAAATCCATTACCTTATGTCTAATTTTTTAAGTATCCTTCACTAGTTGTGCCACAGTAAGGTTGAGTACGAAAACTTTGAACGCGCAAAATTCGATTGCCATATTTTAAGTATCGCAAACGCCCTGATTGGTTACACCGGCATAATAGCTTTGTTATAAAAGCAATTAGAGAACACTGTCACACGTTCTGTTGGTTTATCGGCGTAAAAAACTCACTTGGGATGTTGAGGGAACACTGAAAATGCTGGTAAATAACTCACCTCCGGCTCGTGTTTTGTAAACTTTTCTTACGTTCTCTCTCCATCCCTCGTAGATTTTTACGCCAGTAAACGGATAGAAAGGGCGGTTATTGCTTAAACGATTGACGCGAGTCATAAATTAAATTTTAAGAGCCAAACAGTTCAGATTAGGTGAAAAGGGAACAAGGATGATCAATGATCAAGCGTGAGACAATTAGCGTGCATTGAAATTGAATTCAAAATACTATTTCGATGAGATAGTAAAACAAAAAAGAAGTTATTATGGAGCGAAAGGGAACGGAAATGATTTGGCACGGAAAAAAATTGAGATGGATTTCGAATAACAAAGTTTTTTTTCAAGATGGACAATAAGGACCTCGCGTTGTTATGATTGTGTTGCCTGGTAAACTTCCAATGGTTTTCCCATAGGATGATCAACAGAGACAAAACAAGTCAAAGGTACATCCTTTAGTTGATGAAGCAAAGAATAAAAATGTAGTGTCGACAACACCACCTATATCACCTAGAACCTCCAGATCATCAAGGATTCAGCTGCACTCAGCTTCATCCAGGCAAGAGGTGAGTGATGATGGTACTCTTCTACTTAATGAAAATAAAATGAAACTTTCGGTGGTAGCGCATAGAAATCAAGAGCGCACTATACTATTGTTTGATAGAAATCTGTTAGTCGTTACAAACTTAACATCACGACAGGCTATTGTTTTTATTGAATAATGAGACAAACAAGTCACGCCGCATGCAATTGGGCTACTCACCCTAATCGCTAACTGTTACGGAATTGATAGTGAGTAGCTCAGCCAATCAGATTGCACCATTTGTGATATTACGCTATCTGCGTTATTATGATTTACAGGCTGGATAATTTATTAGAGCTTGGTTCCTTAGCTGTTTTTCATTATTTTAATTCAATTAAGTGGAGTGTTTGAACAATTAAAGGCTCCATTCAGGCGGAATGACCACTACTGGCCAACCCATAGCCTTTAAGCTTTCGGCCCGGTGAGGCTTTGAAAGAAACTGAGCAAAATTTTTTGTCTACTTCGTTCCTGGTTACTCTGTTGGAGCTATATTGTATTTTTCTTCTAGCAGGGCGAAGTGGATGAAGTAGATTCGTCATCGTTCAGACCCAGGAAGGAACTTCTTACCAAGCAGTACAAGAAAAAGCATCACGGAGCACCCATTGTCCCTCCATTAGAGCTCTACAAGCTTCAGCAGCATGATGACGGCATACAGCTGTCTCCCAGGGAAAGATACGATGGGCTCGGCACAGATGAAGCATTATTGTCCCCTAGATCTAGGCCCCTTACCATTGATACCCGCACCATTCCTCACGAGTGTCCTCCATCACCGCCCCATGAGCAGATAGAGCATTCCTGGTTTGAACGAAGGTAACGGACTTGTGCCATGTGAAAAGTGTTGTTGAAAGGGGGCTTAACTACGGGGGATTTGAGATGAAATAGCTGCCGGAAGTTGAGAATTGTTTCCTCCGGCGCTCTTTACCGATCTTTTGTTTGCGCCATTTACTGTTTTATAGTTGCTGGAAGGAGACTAATGGTTGCGTAAGCTCCAGTAATGTTGGGAAATGTGATAGAGACTGATGTGTAGGCGCTGGGTTTCAAGCTGGTATTCTACTATTGAAGTGAATCTCCCCCGGGAGTACACATGGGACCAGCGTAATTATTGTTAGAGAAAACTTAAGGAAATGTGAGGGTGAGCTGCGGTGGACTGGCACGATTTTTAACAATACTATTCGTCCCATAATGCTCCAGACATTGGGTTTAGCCGCAAAAAATTCGATTGGCGTAACGTATTATGAATTCGTATTGTTCTTTTTGTCATATTTTATCAATGTTTCATCAATATTCTGTTTCTTTTTTCTGCGTAATTTTCTTTTGTTGACATCACGTGTATAAGTTCTTCACCGTGGATTTTTTTCATTCGGATCTATCGTTTGACTGTTTGAATAATCTTTTTTGTCTTCAATTTGCCATTTGTCCCGAATTTCGTGTAACGATTTTAAGTGTCATGCTGTTCTTTTTTACAGTTTTCCCGTTTGTCTATTTCTTTACGTATAGTTGTTATGACTTATTAGTTGTAGTTATTTATAGCACCTGCTTCGATTCTTCACTTCGTTTCGTTTTGTATCTTGAAAGCAACGTAAAGAGCGCGTGATTTTTGGACATGTAACTAGTATTTTTGGCTATCACATCGAGATTAGCTTCAGCAATGTCTAACACTTGGCTTTTAAGACTTTCCCTTGATATTTTTTAGTTTTAAACTATTAAGTTGTTTGAGATTTAAATTACTGCAAGAGAAAGCTTTTGAAGATTTCCTATCCAGGCTACAGAACCTGGCCAACACTTTGCATAGGACCACCAAGTGTTTATTTTCCTACTTTCTCTTTCCTTCATATCTTTTTAGAGTGGATACATCTCCAAAGGGTGAATTAACCGTCAAACAACTCACTAAAACAATCGGTCAGCTCAAGAAGAAAATACGCGACTTCGAAGACGCATTCGAGGACGAAAACGGGCGAAGACCTTCACAAAGCGAAAAAGCGCCCATAAAGAAGTACGTGGCAGAACTTGGCCGTGCAAGAAAACAGCTGAAAGAGCTGAAAGAACGCGCTAAAGGAGAAGCAGAACGCTTAAACGAAACTGTGCCTCAGATGAGCGGACAAGGATTGAAAAGCAGTAATAGCGAACCTTTACTTACCACCACGCCCGCAAGTATCGAACACTCCCTGGAAAGTTTGCTGAAAAAATTACAAGAGAAGAGGAAGGATACCGGCAGACCGGAGGAGGTAGAACAAATGAGTCGAGACCAGCTTCAAGATGAGAAGCTGGCAGTACAAAAGGCGCTACTTCAACATGAAAGCGTGTTCGGTCGGCCTAATAGTAAAAATGACAAGGATGTGATGAGGCCTTTGTATGACAGGTTAGTGCTAAAGTTTTGACGAGAGATATGAGCAAAAGGTTAGGTGTGGTGGTTGAGACTCTTTTTTTTTATTTTGTACTTTGTTGAGACGTTGACCTGAATTTTTCCTAGATACCGCACAATCAAGCGGAAACTTTCCACACCCGCCACGGAACCGCCCGTGAAAGTCCAAGGTAACCGGCCGCGCACTAGTTCAATCGATAGAATGGTATCTGATCTGGCTCCAATTCATGAAGATGCTCTATTGCACTCACCCAGTGGAGGCTCTTCTGCTAGAAACCTTACTCAGTCTCTGCCCATCACTGGTAGCAAGGTAGGCTGGAATTCTTCAACTTTTTTAATTCAAAATTAACCATCTCACTTGCTGTGTTTAGACACGCGTTTTTAACGTGACTGATCCTAGCAGTTTGCAAGACCCTTGTCACATGTATATGGATTTGTTCACCAATGGACTCTTTGTAGTTGAATTGGTAGGGCAACAGGTCGCGCAATGGAAGGTTTAAAGTTTGATTCCACGTGATGGACCCAGATTTTTCTTGGTGCCATTTTTTTTTCAAAGGAAGAAGAGAAGAGATATTTTGTCAGCACCCCTCTGTGCCGGTCTTTTCTTGGATACGCAATTTTTTTCTTTTTTAAGATGAGAATTTAGTTGCTGAAAAAGTGACTGACGCAGAAGGTGGACTGCTTTTTGCTTCAACAAATAAACCTCTTTTCTTTCTCTCTTTTGCCGGGTCATACAGTCACTCCTTGTTTCAGTCTAGTATTACGTGGTTTTTAAGAGCAAGGTCCGTACAAGCTGCACACCATGTCAACACTGAATTTGCTTATCAAATTCGCTCTGCTAAAAACGGCATTTTTATCAAGAAATAACGGAACTTGAGTAAAAAAATATGAAACTATGTGAATGTTATGGTAAGGTTAAATTATGGTTTTTCTAACATAAAACAATAAGTATGACGGAGAGCAAAGTAATATTATGTCATAGGTAAAATATACCACAGCTTATGAAGCATTAAATCTGCTTATTGTTTTATTTGATTTCTTTCGGCTCTTGATTAGTCTTATTCTATCTTGGGAGTTAGTGCGGTGGGCTCTGAATCGAGAGGTTTAGGTTGAAGACCTGGCTGGGTGATGTGATGTGTTCTTAAGCAAAACACTTCGCTTTCACTGTGCTTCTCCCCTCTCTCCCCTCCCTCCCCTCCCAGGAGTGTGCATCGACACCAGCCAATTGTCAGGGACGCCCGGCCTGATAAAATGCTGGGGTAACCTCATCCTACGGAAACCGGGATAAGCTCAGGCTGAATGGCTCACTTGGTTTGGGCACAGACTATCTGTAAAAACCGGAATCAATGTGAAGGCGCCTTTCACTGTTAATATTTACCTTAATGACAATAATAATATTTGGTATATACCACAAAGGTGAATGAAAAGCAAGTGCTATTCACCTTCGAGCAGCCGATGAGACAAAATGGCGCTTCAAGAGTTCAATTCGACCATTTTTCGGTATATTGAAAGAATTAAACCAATTTTTTGTATCTGTTTGGTATATACTAAAACAGTTATTTACCTCAGTGTCGTTCAGAGTGGTGGACATTTTCCACTGTTTACCACCACTTCGGTGAACAATTGTTAATTATTAATTTATATTGCGCAGTTATCAATTTACCATTTTCAGTTGCGCTTTCAGCTGAAGATGTGGAACAGTAATTTACGTAAGACCGCGCTTTGTTTACAGGAGTCACCGCGGAGGCGTAGTACAGGTAACATGCCCTACACAGACACATTAGATGGTGATGATGACTCTTTTGGTGACACAATCCAGGACACACTGACACTCCGTGACTCCGCTCAGTTGAGGGACGAGCTCAGGGAGGATGCTAAATTCCACGAAATGAGCCGGTAAGCTTGATTATTCTCAGAAGCACAAGTGTCCACATTGGTCATACAGCAATCTTCTAACTCCCAAAATCTCTCTGTGATTCTCGCCTCTAGCTGTTTCACATTTCCCTGTAGATCACTTGTGAGAATTTGTTTTTATATCAGAATGAAATACTGGATGAATGTATCAAGTCTCATGGCCCATTAGCTGATTCGTCAAGCAGTTTTTGGATGCCGTCTGTTCTGTGTGTTTTCCAGACCGTTCCTATTGTTATGGAATTCCTATTGATAACTTATCACTGGATTTTTATTGTTTCACCTTTCAGAGATGAGTTAAGTGAGCAGCTAGAACTGAAAAAAAAAGAGAAAAAGAAAATGAGAAAGAAACTCAAGACATTTGAGGATGAGTTCTTCGAGGAAACTGGACGGTAATAGACATACTAGCTGACTTTCTTCCAAAAAAAGTTTCTTTAACATTAATTAGTCAACGTAGACTTTCGTTTTCTCGTTAAAAAATCACATACGAATTTATTTCAGTATGTTGAAGGCGCAAAGATTCAGTCGAGGACAAAAAAATTGAAGAAGTGAATAGTTACCTTAGACAAACACCGCAAGAATACCCGACACGAATGTTTTCTGAGCCACAATTGTTGATGCACAAAATGCCTTCTTCATCAGTGTGACGTTTTATCGGCAAAAAGAGTATTTTGTAAAGCCTCGTCTCGGTTTGCGCTTTTTGAAAAATCTAGTTGGTTGTCAACACATAATAGCAAAGTGTAACTTCAAGGATTCTAATTTGTTTTTAATGTTTTGATACTTATTTTTAACTTTGCCTTTTAGGCGAGTGCAGAGAGACGACAGAGGTGAAATGCAGAATGATTACCACGAGTATAAGGTAAGATCTGCACAGTTCTGTCTTCACTTTGTTCCAAAAAACACCACCGCGTTCTTACTTGAAAAATGAGACAAGAAATTCACGTGCGACTTTATTCGATTTAGAACGAACCTCGATTGATTTGCTAAGCATTTCGAACACCTGATCATCAGAATTGCTAACACGTGACCATAAAACCACTTAAAGAAAAAGAGTTTTTTTTTCCTTTACGACATTTCCCAAGGTAGAATTTTCTGTCATATGATGGTGATATCCCGTTGGGTACGTTTTCAACAACTGAATTGTCGTTATGCCTTATTTCCTCTGTGAGTGAAGAATGTCTTATGTCGTCATGTGCATGACAGTGGGGTGTCTTTGTTTCAAGTAACGTAACCTAGGCCTGACGTAAGGAGTAAAGGTTCTATTTTCGTTTTCAAAAGTTTTCGCGATTATTTCTTCACCCGTAGGTTTACGGAGTGAAAGTAACCACTGTGATATAATTTTGAAATCTTTTTCCCTTACAGCACATAAAGCATCAGTTGAAGCTTATAGAGGCTTTGTTGACAAAGCGCCAAGTAACTAATACGATGTAAACTTTCGAGATTTTTTCTTGTGTATATTATTTCGATTATTTGTTAATAGAAACGACTTTATGATATGTTGAATTTTGTAAAGAGTTTTAAAAGAAATTAAAAAGTTATTTTTTGTCAAACGAAAATCGACTTGATATTACTGACACGGAAGAAACCCACTCACTTTGCGCCAAAATGGTACATAAGCTCTCTGCTCTGACGAAGGGCTAACGCTTGAAACGTCTGATATAGAAACTCTTTACGGTGCCATTTAAATTCCCATTTTAGTTGATAAAACCAAATTATCGTCAATACCCTCCACCGACGCAGCACCAGAGTTTCTTAAGAGACCACTCTCTGTTCATTTGAATACTAAACCAGTCTCGGTTTCGTTCAAAATGACTTCTTGGTTACCATTTGAGTCCCAGGATGTTTCACTCATCGGGTCCCGCTCCGAGCATCTTCCGAAACAATGCGATTTCTTACGTCGCATATGAAAGCTGTTAGCCAGAATCCCTACAATTGTAATAAAATCATATCTATCGAACATAATAAACGCATATCGATTTCACTCATAATTGAGGTAATAACTAAGGCGCTTATATCAGAAACAGCGCCTAAGCACCAGCAAAAAAGCAGGTGTAACTATCGCTTGCACTTTCGAGTTCTTTTTACACTCGTCGGCTTTTCATTGGATAACCTACTAGAGAGAGTCTGAATAGAATGAGAGTGATCACAATTTGATTTGCGAATGATGAGCGGTTGGAAAACGAGTAGGTGCTTAATCTTTTATTTCTCGAGGTTGGTCGATGAACGCAGAAAAACCTAATTCTAGGACTGCCCCAAAGTTTTTAAGGGTATCCTGGCATTTTACATAAACCGGGAGAAAAAAATTCGCATTTTGTCGCTTAGTTTCCGTATTTAACTGTTTCGTTTCGATGTTTTGCTGTCTTTTACAGTCGAAACACTGCATTGGGTTCCTCGATTCTTTGGAGTTACGCCTCTAGATACCGAATTTCAATGCCCACTTATGCGATCGAGGGATAACCATTCTAAGTCGATGTATCAAATTGCTACTTCGTGAAAAAGAGACTACTTTTGTTCGCTGTGCAATGGACTCTGGACAGAAACAGTGCCTAAGTTTCGAAAAAAGCATCTTCCTGCTTACCAGACGCTCATGGCCATTAACTATGCAAGAGACTCGAGGTAGCAGACAAAGTGTGCTGATAATGAAAGAGCAGGTAAACTGTATTTATCAAAACATTTCATCAGGAAGAGTTAGTTTTTTGATATGGCGGAAATAGCAAAATGTCTAACAACTGTTAACCCAAATGGCCATAACTTTTCTTAGGAATATTTATTCATTTGTTTCAAGTATATGTTCACATGATGCAGCCCATAAAGCCCTAGAGATTTCTTCCGTGAAAGGGGAAGTCTTTCTCCTGGGTATCTAAGTTTTAAAACTCGCTTTTATTGCCAAGGCCTTTGTTTAAGAGTGATTATTAGTGGTGACTTACAGTGAGGATCAAGCCTTTCTGGATGCCTATTCGATGGAAAATTGTTCTTACCTTGCAAAAATAGAGAAAAATAATAATATGTCAGTTTTTGAAGAGGTTCTGAACGATTCCTGAAGAACAAACTTTGCGACTCTACTTCCGCAGAGGAAACCGTTTCGAAGAAAACCAAATAACTTCAGTTTACTAGAAGCTTCTATTGAAATCTTTGACTACATTTAGTTGGATTTCGATATCGAATGGGTGGCTTTTGAAGAAAAGGGCACCCAATTGAGTTTGTAGCACAATAAAGATTTTAATTACAATTTGTTTATATAGTAGACAGCCGAACCAAAAAAAGTTAATCCCTTGAAAAACGCTGGAGACTGAGTAAATAATTGATATCAAGTGAAACAAAGGAAAATTGTGATTAAAAAACTTCTAGTCGGTAAGAAACACGTTGCCGAATGGTCTCCTAAGTTGAGTTTTCTTTATCATTGCATAAAATCTTGAATTACAATGAAATAAAGACGTAACAAAGAACGGTTACCAACCTTTGAGAGCTAACAAACCAGCAGTTTAGTGAAAAATTGGAAAACGCTCAGCTCAGGTTTGCCGGCGCACCGATCTGCCATTTGTTTTCTTGGACACTACAACCGTTGAGATGAATATCAACCAGATGAGAACATTTTTATAGTGTTCCTTCCACAGTAACTCTCAAAAGAAGAGTTTCAATTTTGAGTACTTTCACACTTTGCCCGTCTAATTTCTAGAAAATACATCGTAGACACAGACTGTGTGTTCTCTTAACGCATTTCAGCCTCGTGTCTAACCCTGTTTAGCTTTAACAACAGTATAAACAGACTAAAGAAGGAACCTTTCAGTAGGAAGTGTAACAGCTACATGAACTTCCTGCATTAAAGGACTCGGAACACATGATAACCTGGTGTTCACTTGGCAACAATTGCCCCTATTGATAGATAATTCTTTTTGCTTTGCTTTTGTATTGTTCTGTTTTGTTTTGTTGTTTTCTTCCTTGTCAGAGTCTGTTAAACCGGATCCTCAGTGATGCACACTCGCTGGCCGTGGTAACCAGCGCTAAAAAACCCTCTCTGTCTTCCTTATGATGTTAAAACGAGCAAATAAATCGAAGCTGTATCGAACTTATGGGAAACTAGAAACCTGTGCTGTCCTCAATTAACACCGTTCAGTATTCCAGCTCTGCTTTTCTTATGATAATGATTCCAAGAAACTTGTCACTTCCCTCGCTGCCAAGTGTCAATTATCGCAAAAAAAAGGTTTCGCTCTATTCCCCAAATTAATTCCATATAGTCTTTCAATTGTAGTTTGACGAAGAAGTTCATCATCAAAGAAACATCCTTTAGATGCTGATAACAATAATGTTTTCCGCCTGAAGGACAAAGCATATATTGTGCTAATGATGAGATTAATAAGGGTGAAGAAAGAAGAAAAATACCAGAAAATTCTAGCCGATGACTAGTGTCAAGAAGGAAAAACAGGAAAAATTTGTATCCAGGTTTTTCGATGCCCTTTGGTGATCTCAAAGTACGCTCACATTTGGGGTTTTAAATAGTACAGTGACACATTTTGCCAAGCGGAACATGCGGCTTTCATTTTCGGATTTTCCAAAATTGTTGATACGATCTATAAGTGAATAACTTCCTTGAATTAAACATAGAAGCAAACAAATTTATTTCGGACATATGCACTGAATCAGGAAGCTAAGCATTTTGTTAGCGATCATCGTAGTTGTCTTTGCGTTATATACAATTTGCTCATAATGCCTCCATTTTGGAGAATTTTCATTTTCTCTCTCTCCCTACCCTAACTAAAATTCGAACGACGTCCGTAAAAAAGCAAAGCATCAATCTTACGAGGTACATTATTGCGAGAGATCGATGACTTTTCAATTGAGAAGAAATACGACTTTTCATCAAGTTTTTGCTGATTAGCTGAATTCAGTTGAATATTCTGTTTTCAAAAGCCCGCTCCCCTCCCTGAAGAAGTGAATATTTTACCCATAACACTCCTCTCTCCGAGCACTTCCGTATTTCGGGGAAATTCCCTACTTTTCACGATGGAATAATTTCGACAAATTTAACCTATGTTGAATGATTTCAATCATACTTTTGGTACTAAATTAGACACAATTGTAATGCTTTGATTAACGCTTGGAGTTTTGCCGTCGAAGAGAGCAAGAAAGTTCCGTTGTTGGACAAACTGTACTGTCAATACTATGGAAGCCCACCTAATTTCACGGGCTTTGCACTGAGTGAAGTTTAGCTTAGCATTGAAGAGTTGAGCTACGTTCAGCGGTTCATGAGGTAATTTAGATAGAAATATTGAAGGCCGTTTTAAGTTCGCTGCGTATGCTTACCTGCAGTAGTTTTTAACAGAAGTTTATGCATTGGAAACGTTTGAATTCATGTTCTTTGCTATGAAAACATCTACGGATCATGGAGTAGTCTAACAACTTTTTTTTTCAAACCTTGCTTCTCTTTGCAAACTTTTACAACATCACTCGCAAACGGTTTCCTTGAACTTCCTGTTTGTTGTACATTTAGTATAGTAGAAAGGATGGCATATTAAGCTGTTTCAGTCGTGACATTCTATTTGAGCCACAAGTTTGTGCCCAGTTAGATTACAGTGAATCGAACCTCTTGAGTAAATTTGAACTTTGAGGTTTTTAGTCGGTACTGAATACAATAGCTGGGGAATTTTCTTGTATCCTGTTCAATACCCCCGTGTGAAATTCTTATCTACCGGTTACCGGAATTGAATTCGATCGATCGCAAGGATAATGTCAGATCTAGGCCTGGCACTGAGAAACCTATTAGGCCTCTGAATGCAGGCAGCTACATTCAGGGTACACAATTCGAAGGTTTTCAGCTCATCGATGACCTTACTAACAGTTACTTTTGTAGTACTAGATGTTCTGTTCTGGAATGTGTAATGCTTGTAGTTATTAACGACATTCATTCAATTATTCCAACATAAATTTGGAATTGAGGGCATCCGGAATATACTCGATGTTAACGTTGAATCCTTAATTTCAGGATTGAATAGTCATCATATTGCTGTAAGTTATAATTTATAATTTGTGATGATTCAAGCATATTTACAAGGACAGTTTCTCTAAAGCTTGGTCCAGTCATTTACTTGCAACATAACATAAAACATCATACCAAACAAAACTTAGATTCTTTTCAAGGTATCGTATTATATTGACTTGATGATGTTAATGTTTCTGATATGTAGAATGATTTCCATGATATTTTGGTGTAAAACAATGTTAAACTCTGGTGCAGTACTCTAGATTACAAAAAGATCACATTCATTACCCTTAAACTTCCTAAAGTCCTCAACCTAACTCCTCCTTATAGCTTGAAAGGAATTGATCCATTACTCTGCCGATGATGGCTAGTCAACAGAAGACAAGGGTGTCATCTTGGTTTAAAACAAATCTTTCTCAACTGATTTACAAGGAATGAACACAGTATATACAAGCTAGCTATGATGTCATGGATGCTTTTGTTAATACCATGGGGTCTTACTTAAATATCTTTTCTTTTTACTTAAAATAACCTCACGGTTTATATACATATACAACAGCAGATCTTGATTTCAGCTTAAAGACTATATAATCCAGCAATCACTAATCTGCTATTAAAAATTTCCACTTCATATCCTGCCATGATTTTTACCTGCATTCACCCAAACTTTTTTGCAGCTCTCTACTAATGATTCCTTCCTTTAATATTGCTTTTAATTTGCTTTAAAAACAGGATCTTCATAAATTAAATTATTACTTCTTAACAAATCAACTCTGTAAGAGATTAATTAATATACAAGTACTTAAGGGTAAGGAAATGAAATTTTCTGTCTTTCAACAGGAGATGGAACATGCAAGACAGAGGAAATCGTCACGGGAGGGGTGGGTGGAAGAAAGGTGTCTTGGTACTGGGACCTTTGGAACTGTTATGCTTTTTGAGAATAAGGTATCCTTATTAACTCTTTACACTCCTCTATCAGTATATAAATTCTCTATACTGTTCTCTATACATTTCCTATGGTACTAACTGGGAGAATTATTCATTGATCAAGAGTTTCTTGAGTTATTGATCATTTCCTTTATTGTCATGACCTTACTGTTTGAGTCAGCAGTGAGAGTGTAAGGAGAAATTAGAAGCCAATCACTCTTAGGGGTTAAAGATTTAAAACACCATGGCAGACATTTTAATTTCCGAAGTTTTCTAAATATCTGGGAGTTTTTACTTTCTTTCTCTTATATGTATTAAATTTTGTCTTACAAAAATTTGACTCATAAAGAGTATTTCAAACCAATATTTTACATGAAATGTTAAAGTACAGTTTAAATCACTGATAGCATTTGAAAGGTGGGTAACTTTGAGCTCTGCATATGTCCTTGAATCAAGAAAGAGGTAACTTGCCTCTGTCTCAGTTACACAATGTGGGACCAAAGCAAAGATAGCTTCTTTTGTTGGTGATCATTTTCTGTATTATTTTCACCTCATGTTTGACCCAGGAGTGATATAATGTAAGGAGAAATTAGATGCCAGTTACAGGTCAAAGGTTTAAGGTAAATTGCAGTTTGCATGACACTTTTTATAGATTTCAAAGGAACAAATAGCCTTGAAGAAATGCCGCTTGACATTGAATCCTCAAAATGAGAAACTATGGCAGCAGGAAATTGACATCATGAAGAGGCTTCATCACCCCAACCTGGTTGCAGCTATTGAAGTTCCACCACCACTGAATGTCAGTGTGAATGAGCTTCCTCTCCTAGCCATGGAATTCTGTTCTGGAGGAGATTTGAGAAAGGTGCACTTAAAAATATTTAAAATTATTCAAATTATGTAATTAATTTTTAAGAATTAGTCAGTATTACAGTATTTGGGAAATTGAGCTGGTGGGACCCAGTAGAATGCCTTGGATACCCCAGGCACCTGCTTTCCATTAAAGGTTTGCAATGGTTAAAGAGTTGAAAAATGATTGTATAGTTTTTATTTTATTGTTACTTGATTTTAACTGTTAAAACATTATTGGCTTTCATGAGTAATGAAATGTTCAATAAATCTTTATGCTTATACAGGTACTGAATTCCCCAGAGAGCTGCTGTGGGCTGAAGGAAAAGACTGTTCTGAAGATTGCTTTAGATGTTGGTGAGAAATTTTTGAAACTAAGAGTGATTTTGATAAGCGTATTAATTACTTGGAGCATGGTTATATTAACAGTGCTTTTGGTAAGTTTTGAGGTAAGATGAGGCTAGAAAGGTTTAACCAAGATGGCCACAGAAACATATGTTAGATGGGTGAGCCTGAAAGGGGTTCTAGGAGAAAGCATCTCCAGAAAATTGTGAAACATGTCACATTTGATTGTTATGAGCAAGCTGTACATTACAACAGATTCAACTAATGTGGTTAGGTATGCAATTAAAACAGTGGTGTTGATGTTGTTGTTTTTTTTTTGAAAAGCGGCTGCAGTTGAATTTCTTCACGGTCATCGCATTATACACAGAGACATCAAACCTGAGAACATTGTGATAAGTCATGCACAAAGTAAGGTAAGAAGAAATTGAGCACATTAATGTAGAATTATGCAAGACATGGATCATTACAATAAAGCCTGCTTTATTGTAATTCTTTGATCAGAGGCAAACTTGTGGACAGATCAATATTGACATTGCAAGATTCTGGAATAGCATTCCATTTGTATCCTGGAGACCTTTACTTTTACCCAACTGCTCTCCCACTGTAGAATGATGCTCCTTGTTCTCTACGATCGTAGAAAATAGGATGGGGGAAGGGGGTTATCAGAGCAAACTGGTCTTTAATGTATTTTTCATTAATTTCTAAATAAGACCTTAAAAGTGGGGACATGGATTCTATGCATCAACTAATTTTTTTGCCCATTGGTAGCTTAGCTGCATAAAAAACTGTGCTTGCCTTGAACATCTCAGTCATCTAGTCAAAATATCGGTAATTTTGCTTTGACCAATGGAAGAGGTAGTGTCTCAATGGCTAGACCAAAAATCATGGTTTAAAATGTGGGGGTTCATTGTGTTATGTTCCTTTATTTTTGAAACTTAAACATTTTACATTTATAGTGCAGTTTACCATTGTTATTTGTAATTTTTTTTTCACTTTACCTCCTTCCAGGTAGTTTACAAAATTATAGACCTTGGCTATGCTAAGCAGTTGGATCAAGAAAGTCTGGCTACTACTTTTGTGGGAACTCTTAAATATGTGGTGGGTATATACTACTCTTGGTTTTGTTAGTTACAGAACAAGTTTCTTTTACTTAGATTTATGGCCCATTACTTTCAATACAGATGGAGAAATCTGCTATTTATATGCCATTTTAAAAGAAGTTGTTAGTTTGGACCAATTTTGATTATTTTGTTCTTTTCATAGGCCCCTGAACTTCTTGGTAGAGTCAAATACACAAAAACAGTAAGGGCACTAATTAACCTACACAGTTATTGTTAATAATTAGTGTTTGAATGGTTAAGAAAGTTCTTTCCAGCAATGACCAATTGATTTACTTTTTATGAACCTCTGAACTTTTTTTTTTTGACTCCACCCATTTAGTTACACTGTGTACACTGCAATGACCCCTTCTCCACAATAGCTGCTGATAGTGTGCCACAACTACCAATGTAAAATTAAACCTCTTACTGATGGCCAGTTAACCATCAACTCATGAACAGTGTAAAATACCTGACAACTCATTCATGCAGCCAATCCTTGACAGCTTTATTTCCCAGAAGAAAGCATAAATAATATATAAATCTATATTACCAACAAGCAATATACTTCTTGTACCTGTACGTTCACAATCTTTGTTTAAGTTATTTGCCTATTAAATCCTTAAAAATGTACATAAGGGTTTTGTTTTTCATCATGACTGGTACTATTTGATTTACAGGTAGATTATTGGAGCTTTGGTACAGTGTTGTTTGAATGCATCACAGGACTGCGACCTTTCTTGTCAGAACTGAGCTCTCCAGTCCAGTGGTATGAATAGTTGGAAATATGAAAGTTACTTTCATTTATTTAAAAGTTACATGCAAGTTTATTCAACTGATACATCTTGCAGATTTTCTTCTGGTTGTAATTCTCCCAATTCTGATAGTTGTTATATTATTGGTAATGAATCAACTTTAAACTCTTGGCCAGAGATAATTGATAGACATGTATGTAATTTGCCTTACACTATCATTTCTGATTTTACCTTTTTTTTTAACTTTATTTAATCACAGGCAATTTATTAGCTATTTACAAAGGATTAAAAACTGTTAACTAATAATTACATTAATCACACTATTAATTTCACTATATTGCTGCTTTCCATGAATGCTGTGCCTTAGAGAGAGCTTTTTTGATTTCTTGTTTGAACAACGTGAGGTTATTATCCAGTAATCTCATAATCATCCTGTGGGAATAGTTGATAAACTTGTCAGCCTGTGGGTACTAACTTAACATAAACTATAATTAAGTTTTGTCAGTTTATTTACAAGGAAATTGTCAGTTACGGGAAGGTAGAATTTCAAATCTTATTGTATTATTTTATGGGTTAAAAGATAGCCTCAATAAAATTCCATTTTCTTTGCTTGTTCTCATTAGGTACCAAGAACTTAATGGCAAAGGACCAGATGACATTTGTGCTTTTGTTGATTTGCAAGGTAGTTAAAACCCTTTAACTCCCAGATCAAATTTGTAATTCTCTTTACTGCCAACCATACAATTTCTATAAAGTTAGCTCAGAGAATTTAGTATTGGATTAACTAATTATCCCTAAATTGTTATTTTTCTTTATTCTCATCACTTATTTGGTTTATATTGTATTGATATTGTAAGGAGAAATTCTGTCTTGGTCACTCATGGAGTTAAGGGTTAATATAAGTTAAGACAGTACCTAGCTTTCCATCTGTTCATTATTACTTTTTTCTTTGTATAACAAAGCTTTTATCAGTAAGGTTTTAATTGGTGAAATGACTTCTTCTCAACGCCACAGCAGATAGATTTTAACCCCTAGTGTGATAAGATTGATAATTGCAGTTACTGTAAAATTTTGACAAAAGTAAGTCTCAGTTACTCAAATTTCTAATGTACTGTGGTTATGGCACCTTGACAAGTCTTACCTGGTGTGAAACTAGAATCATGTAGTTATAAGTACTTGACAAGTTAAACTATGGTATTTTGTGGTGACTGTGATAATTTTATTTCAGGGGAAGTACAGTTTAACTCAGTGTTACCAACTCCCAATGCTCTCTGCAGGTGTGTAACCTATATCAGTTTTGGTAATCGATATAATGAACATCATGTAGCGTTCATCTCAGGCCAAAGTCTGGTGTTATCATAAGGGGCTGTAAAGGGGCAAAGTGTGACTTCAGTTCTTAATAATTTTTAAGCACAGGAAATGCTCTCAAAACAAGCTGTCGTGTGGTAGATAATGGGGAGAAGAAGAGAAAGAGGAACTGGTTTTTTCTTGTGACGCTATTATTTTCCAAACGTTAACTCAAAGGAGAAAATTATAGCGGTATGTTTTTTAGATTTCCGGGAATTTGTATGCTACAGTGTAAGGGGAAAAAGTACGGCTTTGTGGTAGCTTCATTGGAAAGTATTACAATTCTCATACGCATTGGTAAGAAAACTTGTGATGAAGCTGAGCAATTTAAGTTGCATTGTTTTTGTTCCTCTTGCAGACCTCTTCAGGACAAGTTTGTAGCGCTTTTGCGGCTGTTGTTGTTATGGGATCCCACGGCACGTGGGGGATCAAAGCTTGAAAGTGGAAAAATTGAGTGTTTTGATATGCTGGAAAGAATCATCAGTACTGTGGTAAATGAAAATTTTGTTACGGCACTGTTTTTTAAATCTGTTGGCTTAAATTAATTTTACTTTTTGGTGGTTTTTTTTCAGGTAATACATGTGTTCGTAATTCATTCAAGTATGGTACATGCATTTGAAGTGTTCCCGACTGAAACGTAAGTGTGATGAGCTCAACGCTCTAAGTTGATCCTCGTCTTCAGTACGTCAATTATGTTTATCAAATAGTTTCCATATTGCTGTGGGTCTGCAGTGAAACATCACAGATAAAGTCAAATGTGGTGAGAACAAAAGCGTGGCACAGAGGCGCAACTGAGTGTGTCACTGACGTACTCACCACATTTTGACGTCTTCCGTGATCTATTACTGAACAGAAACACAGCAACAATGAATCTATTTTGTACTAAATGATGACAAAGCAAAATTTTTGTCGATGGTGACGTCATCTATGTGACGTCATAAAGCCATTACATCATAATTAAGAACCAATCAAAGTGCGTACGTAATTTAGCTTTACATAACTAACCTTTTACACCCTGACATCAGTATGCATATTCTCACTGCTGTTCTCTCTACATTTCCTATGGTGCTGACAAGGAGAATTTTTTCAGCAACCAAGAGTTTCTCTAGTTGGTGATAATTTCCTTTATTCTCGTGACCTTAAAGCGTGATACAGGGGTGATATTGTAAGGAGAAATTAGATGCTAGTCACTCGTAGGGGCCAAAGGGCTAAGTATTAGAAACATCGTGGTCGTCTTTGAGTCCTTTAGATGATGAAATCTTGAATGATTCAATTTGGGAAGTAGAGAAGGTGCAGTGCTAGAATCCCCCTCTCTTCCAACTGTTGGGTTCGATGCCCGCCTGAAAGATATGCTTTGTGTGGGCCGGGAAAACTCGTGTAGCACATGCGAACTTTCCTTTTTCACTAAATCACAGTGTAGAGGATCTACAAGTAAAGTTATGCGAGGAAACTGGGGTGGAAGTAAAAGAGCAAGAATTGATGATGGTGTCAGGACAAACACTTGAGCCAAAGACCCTGGTCATGGACTGCATCAAACATGATATCGTAAGACTTACAAGCTGTATTTTGTAATCCGTGTCTTGAGTTTTGTTTATAAAATAATTTCTAGTTGATCTGGTGGATAAATTTTAAGATTTTGTGTCAATCGTTTCAATATTCCTCTTGAATGTCAGACAGTCATTAAATTTGTTGAAAAAAAAAAGATAAGGAACAATGTTTATAAACCTGTAGGAAAAGTAGTAAGCTTTTAGCTAAAAGAGAAAATGTAAATGTTAAAAATCTAGGAACTTAGTTATAAGAAATGCCAAAATTTAGTTCGTAAGAGTGATAATAAATTGGTTTTCTCGAGATATTAACTCACAACGCTAAGTGTAGTCACAATCTTTTGAATTATCTTAAATTTTTCAAGTCAATGTAAGTACTGTGTAAACACTCTCCCTCCCCTCTAACACTGGGGTATAAATAGGACTGTTTTGTTCCTAAAAATAAAACAAAGAACTTACATTGGGTGTTGCTTGTGTTGTTTTTTCGCAGATGGGAGAAGATAATGTTTTGTACCTTTTACCGAAAAATAACGAGCCAGCAACCAAACGTCAACTATACACCTTACCGCCTTCAGTACAAGGAATGGGTAAGAGTTTGCTTATGAGAGCAATCAGCTTATTTATACTGAGAAGGTAGGAATAGAGAGGGCAGCTTTGTTGAGTGAGGTAAGAACGTCAGGTTTACAAACCGAAGGTCCCGGGTTCGAGTCCCGTTCTGACCACCAAGCCCCAAAGGTTGGATAACGGTATTCACTGAATAAATCCCCATCTCATGGATAGTGTGGTAGTTTTTGTTATCAATTTTCCGCTGGAGAGCGATTTATCCGTAGGATAGCGTTATCCGCATTTTGAACAACTGAGCCTAGATGGATTTGTTTCTCGGTAGAGCTGGAATAAATTTCTTTACCGCGCCTCTAAATAGGCAACTAGTTTTGATTGTGGCAGTTGGAGTTGTCAGCATCTTATTTTTGATGTTGATTGTTTGTATTAGTTTATTTGTCATCATTATCATTATTTTTGGCTTAGGTGCTTGAAACGAAAACCAGATGAGTAGAACATTTCAGATAACGATTTGATTTTCATCTTATCTTGTTGCTCTTTTTCAGTCACCGAACCAAAATCATTGATGGCTTACGAGGTAAATTACTCAACTCCCCTCAGAATATGGCAGTTCATGTTAGGTTCTCTTACTCCGATGTCATGCAAGTTTGTACTCTGTATTCTTAAAACTTAAATAAATTTTTTTTTTCAGGAATTAAAAAAGGCTTTAGCTCAAGGGGTGCACTTTTGTCGTGAGCAGATCAAGATAAATCAGCGGCTGATTGACGGTGTCAGAGCTGCCCAGTGAGTTATAAACGTGCACATATTTTAACTTTACACAAAAGAATGTTCTGTTTGGCTTGTCGGTGCACAGTTTTGAAATCGCTCCGAGACTCCTCCAGACTTAGTGGGAAAAACTTTGTAAGATGTAACCGGGCGCTTTGAACGAACGAACAGGCTCGCATAGTTCGAGCAGTCATGCGCTACGAGGCAAAAAGTAAGATTTTGGGGGAATACTTATAGTCAATGATTCTGTTATGCATCTATTTGTGAACGATTTCGACTTCTCTTTCAGGATTTCACTGTTAGTTCTAAATACCAAACTTGGACAACTCAAGACTGAGCTTCTAGCTGAGTACGATAAACTGAAGGCAAAAATTGAATTCTTCAACTCAAGGTAACTCAACCGTAGTGAGTTGAAATTGTGTAAAAGTATTGTTTGTTAATCAGTACTTTTATTACTTTTAATGTAATCATGAATTGGTTTATTCTTTAGTTTGGAGACAGATCTAGAGAACTACGCCGACAATGCCAGTCTCATGAAAAGTGAGTTGAATTACATTAAACTCCGTGTTGTTGTGATGGTGGTGAAATTAAACCGTCGAAGATCTTTCCTTTAATAAAATATAAAAGATGAAAAGTAATGGACGCTATTTTTGTTTTGCAGATGACAAACTGTTAAGAAACTGGAAACGGGCGCAGAAAAAAGCGGAATCATTCCATAATGTAAGAGGAATTATAAAACTTGCCGTATAAAACAGTAATTAAATTAACAGTAACAAACTCTTCTAAGTCAGTCGCTTAGGATGGATCGTTCTTATGTTGAACGGTACATTACTGCCTCGTTCCTTCAATTAATGGAAACCTTTTAGTGAACCTCCTTAAGATGAAGAGTTTGGTATCCTCGATGTGGAAAGCAGACGAAAATTTACCAGGAATGTAGAAACCAATCCCCCTTCTAGCCCCAGTTCGCGTGGCTATCCACATGAGTTCGAAAGCCGCGCGGATTGGGGCTAGGAAGAGGATTGGTTTCTAGCAGGGAGATTCGCATTATTCCAACACTGGAGAGTACATCGAACATCCTTGTTGTTGAAGTCCTTTTTTAAGTATTTAAGGGAAGGTGGATAGTATATTTCTAGAGTGTTGTTCCTTTTTTGGCTTTAATAGACCATTTTTGCCACTCATACAAATGCTAGTTTGATTTCTTTCAGAATGATGTAACACAACTTAGAGATTTAACAGCAGCTCTACAGAATAAAGTGGTTGAGTTGCAAAAGGCGACATGTTCAAGTGCAGCGCAATCTTCTATGAAAATTGATCAACTTAGGTGAAAACCTCTTCTTTTTCAAGCATTTGATGTAATTCTTGCTTTTTCTTCTTTGTTGGTATAACATGCTTCTGATGTTCAATTATCACAACACCGTTTTTCCACTGGTTTCCCACTTTCTTGCAGAAAAAAAATCGCATGATATTTGGCTGATGAATATACATATATTTGGTCAGAATATGCTCCAAACTTGTCGGTACTCTTAGACATTATCTTTTACCGAAACATACTTTTCGCAACGTCAGACCAAAGCTGGTTTTGGCCAAATTGGAGAAAAAAGTTAAACTCTTCAGACAGCAATTGATGTATGACTACCTGGATTCTGTTACAATGCACGAGAGTAGCAGGTGGCCTGGATTCAGATTAAACAAAGAGTAGGAGTGGCTTTAGGTTTTTAGGTTTAATCATTCTAGCGCGGTTTCTGTTTGAAAACTTGGTCTCATACGTTTTTCTTTGGTCACAGGTATGATCGTGCTGTTCAGCTGTATGAGAACCTCAGACAAAGTAAGTGATGATTTGCTTCTTTCATGTTGCAATGAAACCGGTCTCTTATCTCGGCTCACTCCAAGTGGATCGTCGGCGCTAACGACTGGGGGCTAGTTTCCTGACTCACTTTCTTGCCCTCAATTTTCATGTAGCAGTGTTCGTCTGTACAAGAGTTTTCTAATGTTACCCAAGATAACACTTCTTGTTGTGTTTTAAGGCGACAGACGACCTGCAGATTGTGAAAATATGGCCACAGTAATTCTACAGATCCTTGCACATAGAGAAAAACTCCATAGGGAGATTTTGTCCAATTTAAGGTAAGAGAATTTTGTAATTAGGAGAATATGTCAAATTGTTCGTCAAAATGAGATTTAGTGCCGTAGCATCCGGCTTGTGCACGGAAGGTCATTACTTTGATTCTAGTCAAGGACGCAGGACTCATAGATAATCTACTTCTAGGAAGTTCATATTTGGAAGGCCGTGAAATTATTCAATTCTATGTTCTTTTTTTGATGTTGTCCCCAATTTTCTTTAGTGAAGTGATGGCTTGTAGAAGAGACATGCGCGGACTGATGCAACGTCTTCTTCAAGTCAAATCAAAAATTATTGCCAGAGCGGAGGATCTAAAAGAGGTTAGTTTAGAGAGAAGTTGTTTTCAATTAAGAGCTGTAAATAATCCGAAATTGCTTTTACTTCTCAGTGTGATTGGTCCAGAGACTTGCACCTTCCTTTCAAACAATCACATTCTAAGCTACAGCCAATTGCGGCATAACCACTCAAGTTTTCCCGCGCTTCACGCAGTTTGCTTGTTTTACACAATATCGTTGCACCCTCCATCTGTAGCTGTTAAGTATAAACCCGTTAACAGGCAATTAAGCAATTTCTAAGCCGATAATAAATTATGTGTATGCAGAAGGCAATAGAAAATTGATGTTATCATCTAACTGGGGTTAAAATCCTGGAGACTGCGATTTTTCATTTTACTCTATTGATTGCTTTTGATTATTTTGTTCTCCAGATGCAAAAACAGAGACAAGTTGATCTTTGGAGGCTTCTCCAGTCAAAGGTTGTTCTTAAATTGTTTTTTTTTTTAAATGAAGTATCAAAGATAGCATTAATTTTCCACTTGTACGAAAGTTAACTCGCCTCCCTGTATTGATTGAATTGGACGAGACACTTGACCTAGGTTTTGCAGCGTGCCCTCATGCATTGGGATACCCTCCCTCAATAATGGTCGAGTTTAAAACTAATTGACTAGTTTTATTTTTTCCCCCTGATTTCAGAGACGAAGAGAAGAGGATCGACGCCGTTCGATGAGCAGTTCATATTCATCTTTCTCTTCGATTGCAGCTTCAAGGTCTTTGCTACATCATCAGCATAATTGATTTAAATTTTTCTGTGTCATCTCCGTTTTTCTCTCTTCTAGATAAACATCGATGCCTTCTGTTGATACTGCTGCTTTTTCTATTCCACACTTACCTAGCCATACCAGAGTCAAAATCAGTAGAGTCAAAAGCACTTATTTTTCATAATTTTCTTGTCTTCGTAGTTCCAGTACACAATCCATTGTTCTAATAGAGGAGAGTTCAAAGAATTTTGAAAAGTAAGTCCAAAAGTGGTCGTGCGATGTTATGCGACCTATAGTAATGTGTGTGGAATAGCGAAGTGAGTCGATTTTCAGTTGCACCTGATTGGCCGATAGCATCGAAACTTCACGCTGATTGGTTCAAAGTTGCAGTTGCACCTGATTGGCCGATAGCATCGAAACTTCACTCTGATTGGTTCAAAGTTGCTACCCCTTTCCTAGCCCAACACTAACCGTAACTTGTGGTCAGTTGACAATTGTTTGGTTAGGGGAGGGATAGGTTCTCAGATACTGACATTGATCCAATGCCCCTATACCTCTCTGTATTTTTCATTCACGTAATTGTTTACCCAACTTCCGTGCCTTGCAGATTGGCTGGACTATTAAACACATTGAAGAATGATCAGATGAATGATACAGAGGTAAACTTTTGATTTTAATCACGTCAACTGTGTTCTTTTGTATTGCGCTTATACTGACCGTGATATATGCAAGAATTGAACGAAATCCACAAGTAACTTAACACGCAAACTTTCATAATATCCGGAAAACTGGCAGTTTCCAACCTACGGCCTCGACCCATTCCCTTTACGTCGCTGTTACCACGGTCGTTGTCATATCATAAGTCTCTTTCAACAATGAAGCAAAGAGCTGAAGAAAAAAAACTGAATTTAAATTTGTCATTTTGTGACAAAAATATAGTGACATAAATTTGTCAGTGTGTGACTCCTGGGAGGATTGGTTTTTAGTATAGGTAATCACTCGATTGTTAGTACACTTTGTTATAAATAGGGACGAGTTACGTTTTCAGAAGAATAAAATTGCGCGAACCCGTCGAGGCTTTTATTCAAATTGCTCCTCCTCCTTCAAAGGCCAACTGAAGAAGTGAGTCACCGGGACTTGAAATTTCTGAGTCATAAACTCCCAAGACTGACTACCATCTAGTTTGTCTAGACAGCATCGCTACAAAATTTAAGATCATGAGAGTTAAGGAAATGAGCTCTTCTTGTCAGCATAATAGGAGATTTATAAATAAGAGTATGGAGAATGTGAATATTGATGCAAAGGTTTAAGGGGAGAAGGGTTTATGTGATGATGAAGTTATGGAAATTTACCTCAGTTTCTGGTATTTTTTTCTGTTTTTGTTTTAGATTTTCGACTGGGAATTCCTGGAGGAAGAAAGTGATTCACCACAAAAAAAAACTGTGTGAAGTGTGTCGGCGATTTATAGTGTCTTAAAAAGTGACTGCTGATTGATTTTCAAAAATTACAATGTGAGAAGTATGCACCACAATTTTCGGAGTATTAAGCGGACTTATGTGCAGACCATTTGCCGAAATAAAAGAAATGGGGGCGATAGTTTTCAGCACTTTCTTGTTAATAACAAGGTTTTAGCTTTTTATAATGGACTTTTGTGAAACACCATCCAATGGTTGTTTCATAAATGCTGTTTGCGGGGGTTTTACTCGGCAATTTTTCAACTGTGTATAGCGTCGTAAGTATCTTGATGCAATAAAATTGCTTTTATGCAGAACTTGCTGTGTCCTCTGGATTTGTGTTTTCACTGTCAAATAGATTAGTAGTTGCTAACGTTTGCCTCATTTTGGCAACAAGGCGAGCATCTTGAAGTGTGCTGCCTCAATTAGCAGACACAAACGTAACCCACCCATTAATTTACGCGTGACTCCATTAGTTGCTTAGCATCACGTGGGACAAAATCACCGGACAGTTATCACGCAATGGAGTGTCCTCCGTTTATTTCCATCGAAAAGATACAAAGCCAGCGGAAAAAAGCCAGCTCAAGAGTTTCATTTTTTTATTATTCTTATTACTTTCCTTGGAAGAAAAACGAATCAGTTATGTAGAGTCCACCGGTAATGACATTAAAAAGCTGATCTCAAATACTGCTCCGGAAAGTACAAAAGTGTTAAAAAGCGTCATATTATCTTTTTCTTTTCTCTTTTCTACCATTTATGATTTCATATTTGGATTGCAACAATTTTAGA
Source organism: Pocillopora verrucosa (assembly GCF_036669915.1). Classification (NCBI taxonomy): domain Eukaryota; kingdom Metazoa; phylum Cnidaria; class Anthozoa; order Scleractinia; family Pocilloporidae; genus Pocillopora; species Pocillopora verrucosa. The sequence continues at coordinate 5,787,376 of NC_089314.1, forward strand.
GGTCAATTTGATTCGTCGTCCTTTCATGTGTGCCATAACATGCCAGTATTTAGGGCAAATAACAATCTGATGAGCTAAAAACCGCCCCTGAAGCGGCCAACCTCTCATTTTGAAATCTTATTTTGAGAGCACAGCAATCTTTAAGGAAGAAAGGAAGAGAAAAGTTTTTGCTTTCTAACTTTTCTTTGTTTGAACAATGAATTGATTTGTAAAAATTGAAAGTCTTAAAGAGCGAAGAAAACGAAAAAGCAAAACAAAAGTGTAGATTTTGTATTGGTTTTTGACGCGTGTAGGATTATGTCGGACATTTCGCTAGATGTGTAAGCATACAAACGATCGAGTCATATACACAGGCCACCCCCCTACCAAGGACAATTATTTTCAATAACAGTCCCACTCGAGTTTGCCCGCGTCAGCTCGTGCGACATTTATGAAGTATCAAAAAGTATAAAGAGTGACCTAGAGTACAGTGGGTAACAAAATATCAAGATGGCGGACGAGCGCGATCCAGCCGAGAGAGTGCGGAGACTTGTCCAATACGCTGGGCAAGTTGAGGTTGATAATAGCATAGAACCTAAGAAATACTTCAGATCTGGTGTAGAAATGGAGCGAATGGTAAGAATTATTTGCCAGGTGATGGGATACGAAATGGATTGCATTGATGTTTGTTGCAACAATTTTTTTATCAACAGTCTCATCTTGGCGTACTCTGTGGTTGCTTCTTTTTTATCATGCATCATAGCCTCTGTATCTATTTTTCTTCGAAACGAATTAGCCTTGTATGATTAATTGCAAATAATAATAGCTTCCGATTTTTCTTTCTGATCGGCCGTCAAATCTTGCGAAGTAAAGCCTTACAGTAACTTGCATTATGTCATTTGCTAAATAAAGAATTGACGCAAGTTTCGTGGAAAGCTGCTTAAGGCATTGTCATTTTAGCACAAATTTATCTTTTATTTGATGGCTTATTACCCTCAGAAGACTCTCAAATCCAAAATTAAACTTATGGGTTTAATTCAGTCATACACACTTGTGATTGTTGTTGTTGCTGTTTATGTGGCCTTTCTTAAATTTTCTAACATCTCGTAGGCAAGGATATATCACGATGAAGGAAATCTGGAAAGTGCATTTATTTTGTATTCAAAATTCATCACGTAAGTAGATGATTAATACCCTGGAAAAAAACACGATTTTGGAAAGAAGTCATTTATTTAATTCTTCAATTTCTTCTTAAAATCTTGCTGCTGACAAAATTGAACCCTAACATGATAAAGGAAATAGGGATGTGGCTTTAAGAGTGATGTAAGCCAAGCCCAGAGACCAGGTACTTACAGTTAAGTCATTTTAGTTCCTGTAGCACAGAGAGAATAGGAGATTTTTCATTCTTATTGAATGGGATACTGCTCCACAAGGGGTGATCGCTGACAGTTGAGTGGTACCTTAACCCCTTACACTCTACCATTAGTACGCATATTCTCCATGCTGCTCTCTATAATTTTACTATACATTTTCTAAGGTGCTGACAAGGAGAATTTTTTTAAACAATCAAGAGCTTCTTTAGTTGGTGATCATTCCCTTTGTTATCATGGCCTTAATGTTTGATTCAAGGGTGACATGGAATGGAGAAATGAGATGCTGGTCACTCTTAGAAGTTAAAGGGTTAACATATAGTTCTAGGTGGAGTGGGACTGCAAGAGTTGAGTGTGTTGTCCTGAACACAAGGATGACAAGAAAGCTGCCATTTATTTAGTACCTATCCACACAAAAGTGATAATTGCTATCAATGAGAATGATTTTGTGTAATGTTAAGTGTCCTGTACAGGGATTGTTAATTGTGTATCTCTATTTGGTATTAGATTGTTTGTGGAAAAACTTCCTTCACATCCAGAATATGCCAAGGCAGCACCAGGAGACAAAGCAACAAATAAGAAGGTATATAATACTTTTAGTAAAAACCCATTGATACCAGAGCACTTAGAAAAAAGACAGACAAAGAGTATCGCAGTGAAAGGAATGAATCTAGGGGTACAGCTGATTGTGTTAAGAATTGCGTCTTGGTATAACATTGATAATTTGTAGAACCATGTATTTCCACAACTACACATATGTATATGCAGTATCCAGTCTGTTGTGCTTGATAATCCCTTTGTTCATATGGTACCTTCTATATTTTTAACTCATCATAACACCATTCAGTCATCATGCTTAAAAACTAATAATAGTTTGAAATAAAAGAATGATATACTTTTCACCAATAATTGCACATAATGTATGGTCACCAAACATGCATGAAATTTCAAAAGTTCTTCCTGCTTGGTTTGTGATGTAGAAGTTGAATCTCCATGAAATTATGATTGTGAGTGCTCAATGACATGATTGTATGATTGTCATATTCAGAGCCTCAGAAGAGTATTTGGTGAAGCTGAGGAATTAAAAGGAATTTTAAAGGGAAAGTATCAGAAGGAATATGAACAGTTAATGGTTGAAGAGGCTAGAAAGGTGAGGAAAAAAATAACAGTTCTTTCATGTAGTTCCTCTTTATAATATTATCATTAGAATTGTTGTCATTTTGTTTGGCTTGTTAAATTTATTTTGAAATTGTATTAACCCTTTAACTCCCATGAGTGACGAAGACAGAATTTCTCCTTACAACATCAATACAATATCAACTAGATAAGTGATGAGAATAAAGAAAAATATCAACTTGGTGATAATTAGTTGATTCAATACTAAACTCACTGAACTAACATTATAAGAATTGTATGGTTGATGGTGAGAAGAATTACAAATTTGATCTGGGAGTTAAAGGGTTAATGTAACAATCCACACGAAAGAAAAATTCATAACACTGTGACCAGTTATCAGGAGAACTAGTAACATTGTGGAAGAAAAAAAAAATACTATGGTGTCGAGGGTGCATAATTACCTGTTAGTATTGTTTATGTCATATTGAACAGTTAGAATTCTTTTATATCGTGCAAATGCATTTCTTTCTGTTTAAAGAAAGAAGAGGAAGAAACCAAAAGAAAAGAGTTTGAGAAAAGGGAAGCTGAAGAAAAAACACGAAAAGCACTGGCAGCCCAGCAAATAGCAACACAGCATAACAACACATCAAGGCCTCATACAGAGACCCCAAGTGTTACTCCAAGTGCACCGCCACTGATTGAGGATTACCTTGCCCCACCCACCTCCTATCAGGAGTCATCTGACAGTCCAAATTCAATAGTGGGTAATAATCAGCGTGAACATGGCACCCCTAGTGACAACAATCAAACACATAGCACGATGCCATCACCACCTAGCTACTCATCACTCTTCTCTGTACAAACACCAAGGTATGAGAAAAGGATTGTAGTGTTTTTCTTAAATTGTTTAGGCTAAAATTACCACACAATTATGTAGATATTTATGAGGCAAGATGGCTAAAGGTTGTTGTTTTTTAAAACTGTTCAGGCTTAAGTTACCACACAATTATGTAGATATTTATGAGTCAAGATGGCAATTAGGATTGTTGTGTTTTTGTAAATTGTAAGACTTAAGTTACCATCTACATGTAATTCAAATAATTTTGAAGCAAGACCAAATAGGACAGTATATGGCTTTTTTTCACAAATCTCACTTACCCTTACCAACTTAATAATTATGCAAGTAATAGTTGGTTAGATAATTTTGCATTGAATATTCCATCTGTAGTGTCCCAACAATTGACAGGTCCACCAAACCAGTCATGTCTGCAGGTTAGTTAAACTGTCTGACTACCTTTGTTCAGGAAAACCATAATTTTGGTGATTAATATAATTCTAACTGCACTAATTCAAGGTGCCTCACATGTAGTAATCATCCAATGGCCAAGAGCTGACAATTTTGAAACTTGCTGATTCTCTCCTGATTTGTGTTAAGATGCGTCATCAAGTGGCCTCAGAAAAATGCATGTTCCAGCAGAACTCATCAGTCAGTTCCTACGTCTGGCATCTAACAATACAAGGAAAAACCTTGAAACCTGTGGCATTCTAGCAGGCCGACTTGTGAGTACAACTTTTCTTCAAAAGCCTTCAAGCCTGTAATTTTCAGGAACTTTGAAGGATTTCCACAAACTCCTAAGCCATGATTTATGGATATACTTTCCCATACTTCTCATAAACAGCTGCAGTTGTTCTACTAGTCAATATTATCTGGGAGCAGGTTCTTATTGGTGCTGTGACACATTTAAGCCCAGCACCTGCTAAGACTCTTACCCAGTCATCTCTTTCAATGATGATTATGGAGTCTTTTAAGTATTTGCAATGTCTGCTGTTACTCAGCACCTTGAAAGATCAAACTCCAGTATCTCGGATTTCAAAATTTTCAATGATAACACCCTAACCTTAAATTCTGGTGAGAGACCACATCAGAATTTTTCCTTATGATTTTCATACCATATCAAGCAGACAAACGATGAGAATAAAGAAAATCAGACAATAATTAGTTGATCCAATATCAACTTCTCCAAACTAACATCATAAGAATTATGTGGAACACAGTTAGGAGAATTACCAATGAGATCTTATGAGTAAACTTGGGTTAAGCTGAACCAATCATTTGTAAAACGCTTCACCCACACCTTACCAAATAAAAGCCCTCTCGTTAGTTTTTACTATAAAGTTTATATAATTCTACTCAATTAATGTAAAACTGTATCTTGTCTCATTTTATTTGTACAGCAAAGCAACATGTTCTGCATTACTCATTTGTTGATCCCCAAGCAAACCTCAACATCAGATTCCTGCACAACTCTGAATGAGGAGGATCTGTTTGATTATCAAGATTCTCACAATCTAATTACATTGGGTTGGATACATGTAAGTTGCCATCTAATGTAGGAGGTTACATGTACCTTCTTGCATCTCTTCTCACTTTTGTCAATAATGCAAGAAACACAGAGTTACAGAGTGGGAAGGACATGGAAGGGTTAAGGATATCCATCTTTTCGTTCTGTGTTCACCCTACCCATGTCCTTTACTTTTAACTCCACCATCCTGATCTATTTTTTACAAAAGCCTGCAGATTAAACAATTAACAATTGGTTCATACATCAGCGTGCGTTCATCAAGATATGAAGCACGCGCGAAGTTTGGAGAGCATGAAAGATGTGTAAGAGTTGCTCGAGGTGCAGCCAAGAGCAACTCTAGCTACTTGAGTGCTCTCCAAGCTTCCCAAGTGCTTCATATCTCGATGAAAGCACAGATGACGAATGAACCAATTGTTTTATAACATTTTCAACCCCATGGAAAATTTATTTTCTCAAGGGATTTGTTTGCAGACATCACGAGTGTGCACAATAGGAATATGAAGCACACTCGTGCAATTGAATTTGATTAGACAAATGCTACCAGCTATGTTATAATATAGATTAGCAAAGTTTCATATTGTATGATTTCCTTCTGGCTGTCAACCCCCTTAAACAATCTTCTCTCTCTTCTATATCACCTCCTCCCTAAGCCTCCCTTCATGTAATGAATGAATCACGAGATGACAGGTTAATTTAGGTGGAGAATTTATAACTTTATATTTAATTGACTACCACAAGTACCTAATCATTTTAAAATCTGATTCATGAACCAGACACACCCATCACAGACAAGCTTCATGTCCAGTGTTGATCTTCACACCCATTGCAGTTATCAGCTTATGATGCCAGAAGCAATTGCTATTGTGTGTGCTCCAAAGTTTGATGAGTAAGTAGGGTATTATGTGTTCAAATTATGTTATCAGGCATATTGTTTACTTGGTGGTATTTTTGTGGTACAGATTTATCCTGGTTTCAGTTTTAAGTTTCTTGTCTTACTCAGAATTATCTATGTAATGCTTGAACACAATTAAAAATGTATAATTTAACCAAGAATAAAATCATTTAAATGTGTGACTAATAAATATTTCTGCAGTTGCCAAATTCTGTCCTCACCTAACAGAGGCATACTGTAATACATTTTAATTATTTAATAATGATAATAATGATAATAATAATAATAATAATAATGATAATAATAATAACAGTATCTTTTGATAGAGGGTAACAATTGACTGTAAGAGATTGAAGCATTTTGATAAAACCAAAGCCCTCAAGTAACCACAATGAGTAAGTGAGCAAGAGTGAATTTATTGAATTGCAAATTGTCTGCTCTAAGGTTATCAATAACAGACTGCAAACTTAACACCACAATTAAATGAAAGGCCACAACTACCTCGCATGGCACATCCTGCATGTCCATGCAAGTGTGAAGCTTGCAGTGTTGCTCTTTTCTGTTATAAACCAGCTCTCCAGTGACAAAAGTCTCATTGTTAGATAATTGGCCAATACATTTTCTAACAAAATGTTTCCCCTACACAGTTATACAGTGCTGTTTAATTTCTGGTTCACTAATGCATGTGCTGTGCATTTTCCAGGACTGGTGTGTTTTCTCTCACCCCAGATTATGGTCTTCAATTTATTTTGAATTGTAAAATGCCAGGATTTCACCCACATCCCAAAGAGCCTCCACTATATGAGGTAAGAAATATTCCTGAGTACGAGGTGAAACTGAGCTTTTGTACAAGTTATGCCAACCCAAAGTTACTCTACCACCTGTCCATTTTCACCAACATCACCCCAAGTTACTTAAGATGCTGTAGGATTTTAATAGACTGTTATGAAAGACAATGTTAGGGTACTGGGCTGGGTTGTTCTATGCATGATTAACATAACCCGCTGCAAATTTTTAATTCAGTTTAATGGCCTTGCAAAGGTATTATTCCTTTTTTCTTTTGTTTCCTTTTAGTTCTAAGTCATATTGAAATAAAACCCAACAAAACCTTAGCTTTTAAACATGTTCATATACGGGAGAAATTAAAGCCATGATTAACTTTTAACCCTAGATTAAAGTTAAACCCCTTTCGAACAACCCAGCCCTGTTCTCTAAATATGACTGTCTGGTTTGTGCACTGTTTTCTAATGGGCAGGACACTTCTCTCTCACACTTCCTAACTAGTCAATCAGCATGCATAAAAAGCACCATTCACTTGAGTGGTATACACCTATAAGATTTATTTCCTACCCAGCTCATACATGTAGTTAGGAGCTCTTTGCAGTCAAACCATTTAGTTATGCAGAGGTTCCCAGTACTTCCCAATGTTTCAGTCATCAATACAAACTGTTTTTCTTTTAGGAGAGTTCACATATATTATGGGACAAGGTTGCAAGAGTGGATGTTGTTGACTTAAGATTTAAAAAATAGAAAGATATCAGCTTAAACTTGCCACTGAAACTATAATTTTCAATTGCCAAACAAACCGTCAAAATGTAACAAAGTATAAAGGTAACATAGTGGAAGAGAAAATTTCAGTTTAGAACACAAAACAGTAGTTAACCACTATGAGCAAAGTGGAGGTGGCTAATGGTGGTTTATACAGTGAGGTAGTTCCTGTTTACTAGCCACCAATACTGAGGGAATAGTTGTTTTAGTGTTTATTAAAACAGTGATATAGTAGGGCACAAAAAGGCGATTTTCACTCCCTTATTACTGTTGCAATTACAATATTTTTGGGTGCAAGTCTCTGGTGAGTTGCTTAGAGTTGAGTAGTAAAGGATATTCAGAGTTTGAGTGGCCAATTAAAGCATGCCTTCAAGGTTATCTACTGTTCTAGTATTCTACATAACATCTTTATCAAATGCAGTACTTCCATATTTATTTCAGCATTGTACAATGAAATGATGCTTAAAGAACAAGGGGGAGATTAACATTAAAATGAGACTTATTACATAGGTTATCACACCATTTCTACCCTTGTTCACTATGAATGAACACACTCAAACAAAGAAACTGATTTCATCAATACTTTTAATAGTTTTCACATTCTTATTTGCACTTGAATGCTAACACTTATAAATCTGTTTAAACTACTTCTAAACTTGTTTCAAAGTGCACAATGAACTTATTTTATTACTATAACTTTCAATAAATAGTAATGTAAAAATTGGAAATTGTGTCTGCAAAAAGTGTCAAGGTCCTTTAAGTAAACATTTTGACCTGAATGTATTTAAAGTTCACACTGAGTTAGGAAAAATCAATAACCTTTAAGGTTTTAGTAAATCAATTTGATGTATGTACATTCATGTATCAATTATATAATTATTAATTCAATTGAAATAAATAAATTCTTAGGCATGGTAGCCTGCAGAATGTGTGATTTGTTGCCTTAGTCAGTAAGTCAAGGGAAAAAAGCACAAGGCAAGCAAGAAGTACAAGTGTGATTTACATGCAAGAGGAAGAGCGAGAAAAAGAGAGATAGACAGTAAGTTTTATTAACACCCATCCTCTCCCAAGTGGCTCTCTCTCTCTCTCTCTCTTGGTTGCCTTGTGCTAACCTCTGCTCACCCACAAAGGCCAAAAAAAGTTGCCTGTTCTGTAGGTGAAAGGCATTGTGACCTTGAAAGTAATTATTCAAATTAAGACATCTGCTACTATCTAAATAAGTCTCAAAGAGGATTACACCTTCCTTATGACTACTTTTAACTTCTCTACAAACAACGGTCCATCGATGAACTTAAGTCTGAAGAATTTGACAACATAAGAGGTCAAATAATTTGGAAAAATTAAAGGTTTACCAATTTTGACAAATAAAAAGCAATCTGAAAAAAATTGTTTTTTAACAAAACCAGATAGTTTTTCCCCAAGACTTTTGTGCCATAGTAATTAAAATAACAGGATTAAAAAGATGATAGCAACAACCAAAAATATGTCCCCATTATCCAAAAATTTATTTGGGATTACAATGAATTGGCTAACAGAAGAAAATTATTTGCATGCTTGTCATCAGTCAAAAACTGTAATTTTGCAGTGTATCCTCAAGTTACAAACCTGTGCATATGACGTCAAACCTGCAATAGTTTATTCAAGGTTTAACTATGTAGGTATCTGTATTGTCAACAAACAAACAGTCTGGAAACAAATACAGTTCATGGCTAAAAAATAATGTGTTTTTTTTGTTTGTTCATAAATTGTGTAGAATAACTCCTCAAATGCGTTGTTCTAGAAGACATCCACACTACTCCCATGAGGTGTTCATTGATTTCCACCCAGCCCCAACCCTCAGGAATTTCATTTGAGCCTCGCAATGCTCTAGCTTCAGAGCAGCTTCCTATTTCCCAATTGTAATTTTAAATGTCTAAACTGGGTGAGTATGGCCAACTCCCTGAATCACACAATGAGGAACCAAATAATGTATTCCACACATGATCATTGACTGAGGAAGATTCAATAGTTTAGTCTCCTTTTTAAGGATTTGCTATGCAGGAAAGAAAGTTGGTCAATGTCTGTAGTGTCTGTTAAAGCTATTTTAGGCTAGCATGCAATTAACATTAAATTTCCTTGTCCAAGAATTGTGAATCACCATCTTCAATGCTATTGTTACCAGACATGTTGACAGAGCTAGGATTAAGAGGAGCACAGAAGTGAGCCAGGAAAGACAGGGGTTATAGAATTAGTTAGCAAGTAAATAATAAGAATTATTCTAAATAACTTCAATATTTGCAAGACATGGCAGAAAATAAGTTAACTCGGAGACTTTGTCAACAGCATGCAGTTACTTAGTATACTTACATGTCAAAGTTAATTTGCAAAGAGGGTTGGTTACAAGAACTATATTATGATACAGCTATTGGTGAGCAAGTGACACTGGGAAACAGTTCTCTCTTTGGGTTTCTCTCTTGTTTAGTGTAATTAGTTCTAGAATCTTTTCTGCAAAGTTCTTTTTGTAGGAATCACCATTAAAAGTATGAACCCTCAGGAGTTCCTTCCTACAAAATGTCATTCATTCTACAAAATTTTATTGCAGGAAAAAACAATACACTAACAAAACATCTTTACCAGCCTTAAAATGATTCAATGACTTTGTGTATGTTACAAGTGGGAGAGCAAATTGAAGAATCTTATGTGAAAAAACATTCTGATGCCCCTCTACTGTTATTAACATCTAACAAAACACTTTCTTGTAAAACATTCCAAAAGGGTATGAATTTTCTTTGCCCCCCCCCTCAGAAAAAAAAAGATGCATTAACGTAATAGAATTGAAGGTACCTTTTTACCAAAACTACAATTATAATAACTATAATTATATGTTGTGAGTTATTAGACCTTGTGTGAATAAAAGTGTTATGAAGTTAAGATACATTACAGTTAGAGAGAAATTCTTGCACATAAATGTATGCAGCTCTGTCTTTTGAAAGAGAGGCAGTTTTAGGTTTGAGCTTCAAGCATGAAATAAGCAAAACAAAGTTAATGAATTAACTACTTTCTCTTAGAAAAAGTGTTAATTAGAAAAAGATTGGAGCAATTGGTTAGTTCTTTAGATTGTTGTTAGCTTTTGCTGTTAACATTAAAAAAAAACTGATCACAGACACAGATTTCTTTTAAAATTACAACCAACAACATTAAATATTGCATGTATGTTGGCAAAATGTTTATTACATGACCATAATTAGAATGTTTAAACAAGTGCAAAATTAATATTATTGTCTAATATGCATGTGTTGCTATGATAATGTATTTTTGCAACCTTAACTTTTCTCATTATTTCTTATTATATTACTTCAATCAATCAATATTTCTCATTTCCATCTGATAACATCTTTTGAAATTCAATCTGAAATAACTTTAGGAGCTTTTCTAATACAGCTGACAAGATATAAATTTTGCATATGCTGAAACCAATAACCAATACTCCAAAGGGATAAATTTTATGGGCATGCATTTTTACACTCAGTTTGCCACAATTCCTATAATAATAATAAAGTTAACTGACATGGCATTAGGAATAGCCACTCTCTAAATTCATGAAATGGCAAAACATTTGTAACAAATCTACTGTGACATTCTATGTTTTAGAATCTAACTCAGCAGATTATGTGTTTTAGCTTCAACTCTACTTTGAAAAAAAAAACAAATTTAGTTTTACCTTATCATTACCACAGAGCCTTAAGAAATTAAATACATTCTAAATGACGGTTTAACTTTTGTTGGAAATGACTGGTACTCAGAAAACCAGGAAATTCTATGTACACACAATGTAGATGAAATTACAAAAACGTTTTCATGGGATAAACATGAAAACTGTTTGTTCCATCTTGACAAAATATTACCAAGAATAAAATAATGAGTATTTCATTTTTTTTTTTTTATTTCTGATAGAAATAATGACAAAAAGGTTCTTGAGTCAAATCAACCTTCCTTAAAATTTCAAAAAGTTTTTTTCTCCCTTGAAGTTCTTGTTCAGCCTATCAGTTTATCTCCAGTCTTCTAACTTTGATACACAGGCAGAGCAAACAGAATAACTGAATAAAGACAGTCAGTTTCCAAAGAAACTGTGGTGCTGCATTGGTGGGAGAGTATAACTAGATAATTTGGGTTCCATCAACTGAGTTGATAATGGCCACGGTAAAGAGTTCCAAAGCTTATGTTGTTTCGGGCATTAGCCCTTCATCAGAACAAATAACTGATCGCAAGCATTTTTTCAACAGTAACCAATCAAATAGTATAAACAACCACATACTTTTGTGGAAACTGGATAATTTGAATCATTGTAATAGTAACCTCCTCAACTTGAATTGCAAAAGCTAATTGACTCATGAACTTTTTGACAGCAAAAAGGTTTGAACCTCAACCCTTATAAATTGCCATAACATAACTTTCTCGAACATTCCTCCCCTTGTAACCACTGGACAAATCTAAATCCCCCAGGGAACTACAGCGCTTCATCTGCAACATGATAGATTCAACAGACCTGCCGGAGCCACGAGGCTTTTCTCGCAATTTACTCTCCAACTTTGATCCCCGCAGAACGTTCACATACATCTTGTATCTTTTGTACTAGGGAAAGAAATAAATTTTAAATTCTTTGTGGTAAGTCTGAGATCATTAAGAAAGAAAGTGCATCATTTACCTCATAATCCAAGAATTCATGTTTTTCTTGCCACTCCTGCAAGAAAAAACAACTATGTTTACAACTAGTGCAAAATTATTACTGAAAATAAGAATCATGCCTACTGGTAGCCATGATTTGAAATGAGTTTAAGAATATAAGCCAAGCCCCCCTTCCCCCACTCCCCCCTCCCCCACTTCCCCCTCCCTAATTAAGTGCTACCCTAAAATAAAGGCCAGCTGTTAAGCCTATATCAGAAATAAGGGGTCCTGAGTACGAAATGGAGGATCTATGATAAAACACTTTTTCTGCAAAATCATTAATTCAGAGTATAATCTGGAAAAGGTTTGTACCTCAAACTCTCTGCCAGTTACATTCTGTGGCTTGCTTTGTAAACTTTCAATCAACTGTCCTTCTGCCTCTTTACTCTGGAATCAACAATTACATTCAGCAAAACACACAAATAATAATTCATCACATGGCGATGCTAACTGTACAATGTCTATTACAGCAATATGAATCAACATGTTATCTTTGCATGCAGACTCTTCCTCATCACGTATAGAAATAAAACCAAAACTCATTGTCCAGAGATTCTCATCCATATTCATTTAACATTTCTGTCAAACTATGTGAAACACATGGAACAATCTCAGATGAGTGCTGAGCCTTTCATAGTACTCTTTACCTCCAAACCTTAAGTGTACATTAGCCAGCACATTGCATTAACTTTTTAAAATTCGTCAAGAAAATGGCGATAAAACACTCCCATGATATGATTAACAATTGGTTTATATGTCAGCATGTGTTTGTCAAGATATGAAGCATGCGGGAAGTTTGGAGAGCACAAAAGATGCATAAGAGTTGCTCAAGGCATAGCTGAGAGCAACTATAGCTTCTTGAGTGCTCTCCAAACTTCCCAAATGCTTCATATCTCAATAAATGCACAGCTAATGCGTGAACCAATTGTTTTATAACATTTTCAACCCGATGGAAATTTTTTTTCTTGAGGGATTTGTTTGCTGACGTCATGCACAATAGGAATATGAAGCATGCTCATGCAATTGAATTTGATTAGACAAATTTACTAGCTATGTTATAATTAATAATGAATCATATCATACTTACCTTTGTCTCATGGTGTTCTAACTGCTTCATCTGTTAATTTCAAGAAGAAAACACTTTAGATAAAATTTGTCTTATCTGACTTCTTCTCTCTGTATTTAAAGTTCAAATTCAATCATTACTTTTAATTATTGTTTTATAAAAGCATGGTAGATGCAACTTACAAGAGAGAGCTGAGTGCAGGAGAAAGGAAGGACAGGTCGCTGAAATCTTTTGCTGAAAAAAATTTCCAGTGAGATACATCATCAATCTGATTGATTTGTGATAAATTGTCAAGAATCAACATCTACAAATGTTGCTATATGTGCATCACACTTGCACTAGCATTTTGCATTGCAATGAAGCTGTGCACTTTAAACACACAATCTGGTTCTCTTCAGTATGAAGGTAATCCTCTTTTCAAAAAAACATAACTCTCTATCAAAGAATGCCATGGAGGTTCATGACCACAGTTATGATATAAATAACAATGAATTGCACTTTTAACTATGCAGCAATATATTGAACTTTTAATTTCGCTGCAAACTTCTGTTACAAACCTTGGTAGCACGGGTACTGTTATTTTAGGTAAACAGTATTAGCAGTGAAAGTAATTTTAGTACTGGAAGAAATGCCAGAAATGAAAACAATGAATGACTCTGAAAACCCCCCCACGACTTCTGATATACAGCTGGATTCTCCCTCTATGTTTTTTTGTCTTTCTTTAGGAAACAAAAGGAGAACTTGACGTTGCATCAAAAGTCATTTAAGGGTAACTTTAATGCCATGCACCCCATTCTATTGAGATTATGTTGTGTAATTGAAAAGTTACAATGAAAGAGAAAGACTACACTTAGCAGTTTCAGAGCAATTAAGATGTTGCTTTACCATGAACCAACAGGTGCTGGTAAGGGTGGAGCAGAAAATGTGGCAGCCACTAGGTTAATGGCATCAATCCACTCATTCATATCACGAAAATTCCTACAAAAATACAAAAGGAAAGATAAATAAGATGGCTTATGAGAAAAAAGGAGTTATAAGTGCTTAATTCTTCCCAAATTCCTCATCTACATGGCCATTTAAAATCACAAAATGGTTTCAAGAAATACAGTTTTAGCCATCTAAAAACCAAATGTGTATGGAGATTCAGGTGACACATAGAGGTTCACTGCAGCTTGTTTAATGGGTATGTTTAGGATTTTAACATTTTCATAAACACATAAAAATTTCATAACTCACAGGATTTCCAATGTTAGGATGAACTGGAGTGTATAATAATATGAAAGTTAGCTTTCTTTATCAGAGAAGTGTCCTATATCTGAGTACATTGTGGTGTATATGAATCCAATAAAGTATTATGAGAATAATTATGAAAAGACTAACATACTTTGCTTGAAAAAGGAATTCTCTCCAATCGGAAGTGACAAATCTAAATACAAAAGGCCTTTTGATATAATCTGTAGCTCGACTGGCCAAAGAGTGGTGTACACCTAAACAGTTTCTAGTATGCTCTGGCCCAGTTACCTCATCTGACTGAAATAAACAGAAGGAACAATTCATTTTTTCAAATGGTTGATTTTACCAGTTGTAAATATTTCAGTGAATTAAAAGACAAGATTGCCTTAAAATTGACCTGACTTGCCTTGTGGAGGAAGAGGATCATTCCTTTGAGTGTTGCAAAAAAAGGCATCCATTTTCTTTTCCAAGCAGAAGCTGAAAGAGGTTACAAGACTTCAATTGAAATTGTACTTTATTACAAATACAGGGCTCCAAACACAACCTCATTCAACATTAATACCTGGTGACCAAAAAACCTTAAAATGGTCACCAGATGTAAAATTTTGGACAACAAGGGAAAATGATATCTTGTACAATACTACATATATATATATATATATATATATATATATATATATATGATTTAAAAAACTGATGACACCCTTGTCAAGTCACTACTGAAAATTTTGCCAACCAGCATTGGAAAGAGCCTTACCGTTTTTATTTGTGTATAAGTTAAACTTGTGTACAAGTCAACCCCATTTTCAAGGTCAAAAATTGGATTTTTCATCATTTCTAGTCAAAGAAGTAAAATTCAGACAGATAAAAATTTCCCAAAAAGTTAATCTCCTATTTCCACACCGCACCAAAGCTGTATGAATAAATGTCTGCTCTACAGTCCAAAGACACAATAGAAATCAGCTCCAGCAGCTTTGTGTTAAGCCACTTGAATTTTATTATTTCAAATATTTTTGTTGACAAAGAGTGTGCTGAAAAGTGACAAAACTTGAACACAATTAGAACTGGTATTATAAACTTGGTTTTCCAAACAGACTTCAGGCAATTGTTATGCTAATTTCTTGGATTGCTTGGGTCAGGTCTTTGTGCATGACTCGTGTATAAGTTGAGGATGATTTTTTGGGCTGGTTTTTAGGTCATATAAGGTCAACTTATTCACAAGTAAATACGGTATCTACCAGGCGTTTCATCCAGAAAAACTCTTGTCAAACCATACAGTGTGTCCTTGCAACTTTACCCCTTAACAGCAGGTGGAACAAGTCAGCTAACTCAACAAGCTTGGCCTTCCAGCCATTCAGTTATCAGACAAGGATGAAGACTGTATGAATGTCATCTCTGAAGACAACTCACAAGCACACACATAGCAATGATCATTTTACAATGGTTTCTTGACTGAGCTGCCCATCATTATTATCTCTTCAGGAGTTTTGTTTATGAGACTCATCCTTACTGAAACATTTTACAGATTTCCAATTTATTGTTCAAAATTTTAAATGGTTTAATTTTTCTGTGATCACCTGTGTGTTGTGATGACACAAAAATTGAAAGGTAATTAAAATAAGGAAGGTCATTGGTTACGCCTCATTTAGATTAAAATTTGACACCTAAAAATTACTCAGTAGTGTGTGATCAAATTCTTGGGCTTAGTCTGTGTCCCTACTTTTCAAGCATCTCACTTATACAGCTTCCAAGGTGCATCACTGATTTTTTTTTTTTACTTGCATGACAGACTTCAAAAAGTTGGGACTGCCCATAGTCTAAATTTCTACAGAGTGATTTGTACTTTCATGACATACAGTGTACATAGTAATACCACATAATTTGTTTAGCCTACAGAGGGTATCAGTGCAGTAACTTGCTCAAATGGCAACCGATTTATATAAATGCTTTACACTGTTGTGTACGTAATCACAACTGGTACATTCAACTCACTTTTCTTTCCTTCAGAGCTCATGGTGACTTTCCTGTACAAGAGTCCTTCTTTGTATACCTTATCAGAGTCACTACCTCGAATCTAAGACACAACAAAATAATACTTGTCTAAGCCATACACAGGAAAAAAGCATAACCCTGTATAAATGCACTATTTTGATCATGGATACCTGAAGAGGTACCAAAGAATCTGGGATGTGCATAAACATAGAGCAGCACCGGGAATGGAACAGTTGCATGCAGAGGTATATTGAAGAGATAATGAACTAAGTTGAAGACAGCTGATGCAGTGCGTGAAATTAATTTTTTTTTTTCTGATGGCCACTTGGCTCCTAAATTCTTCAAAGTGGTAGCCAAGAGAAAAAAAGTTGGTCGCCATTTTCAAAGACAAACAAAACCTTCTTTTAAGCCGTCAGCATTCTAGATAGACCCTCCAAAATTAAGTTAATTATCGATTGAGATGCATCTGTTGCGTTTTGGAAACAAACTTAACGAGGAAGTTTGTGACGGATTTATCTTTGCAAATCTTTTTAATTCACTATATCTCTTGGTAAGGTTATGATGAAACATTCTAGTCGCCAATTTGGCGACTAATTTCCAGGATTTGGTCGCCAAAGTGAAAAAGTTAGTCGCATTGGCACCTGTATTAGGCGCAATTTCACACCCTGTGATGGTCTAAGAAGGGCTTCAGAGGGTAAAGGCAAATAGAGGGCAAGACCCCAGCCAAAGAGAAGGGATAGTAGTAAAGTTCATACCTCTACAAAAGGATTTCCAGGGGTTCCCTAGGACAACAACAAACAGTATTAAGACATTGGATAAACAACAAAAAATTCTACATATGGTGACTGTGAAATGGGGAAATGGGAAGTGGGGTGTTTAAAGGATTGTAGACATTGCTCTAAAATGTCTTCTAGACAGGAAATTACATTTCTGACATCAAAGGATACTCTTGTCAATCCCTAGAAAAACTAAGGCCTCAAATTTAAGTCACAGAAAACATAAAATAAAGAAAAAAAAATGGAGAAGGACATCAAACCCGAGCAAAAGACACTGATTTATAATAATAACTTAAGAAAGCAGTAAAAGGATTTACTTCATGTACTTACATGCACACAACTGTATTCAGTGAATGGTTGGACCCAGCAACAACAGTTCATGATACAGTAAGAATAGAAGTGGTAAGTTTCTAAAGAAACTGTTAATAGTGCTGCTCCAATGGGGAGTATTACACAATGGTTTGGTTTTACCACCCAAGTTGATATCATGAAGTGGGCATCACAAAGAGATTATAGCTGATGTTTCATGCATAAGCCCTTCCTCAGAGCTAATACTTTGTGGAGTCTGATTGTCTAGGTGATAGAAGTTTCTCTATTGTCCCTGTCACCAACAGGAGTTCTTTTCACAAATACCCTGACCTGCACAATCAGACATACTTCATTTACAAGCTGTACAAGAGACCAAAAAGTGTGCCCTTCTGACGAATTTTACTTCACTTCAGATTATCATAATTGTATTCGGATCAATATCAGCATCTGGGCAACTGCCTACCTACCCTTCCCCTAACCCAACATTAACCTTAACTTGTTGTCAATTGACTGTTGTTGAGTTAGGGGAGGGGTAGGTGGGCAGTTGCCCAGATACTGATATTGATCCTTGGATTCTTCCACTACCTTTATCCCATTTGGTGTTGGAGTTCTCTTGCCTGGACTTGATGCAGGAATCCTTTCAAAACTGAGATGAGCATGAAAAAAATGAATCAAAAGAGAAAAAAGCACTCCACTGCAAATTAAGCCACAACAAGGTATCAGTTTGATATCATTTATTGACTTGTTTTGTGATAACATCTTTATGAAAACTGCTAGGGTAAACTCAACAAAACAGATATAAGACTTAAGTTACTGCATAATAAATAAAGTTGCTAATTGGTATGTGTCTGTTGAGTAATAAATAATATCATAGATGACATTTTGAAGACTGCTAGCAAAGGACACTATCAGCTAACATACCGGCTAGCAAGAAAGGAGAGGGGGGGGGGGGGTGGAGAGGGGGGTGGAGAAGGAGGGTGGAGAAAGGGGGGAGGAGAAGGGGGTGTAGAAGGGGGGTGTAGAAGGGGGGTGTAGAAGGGGGGTGGAGAAGGGGGGAGGAGAAGGGGTGTAGAAAGGGGGTGTAGAAGGGGGGTGCAGAAGGGGGTGAATCATACTTTTTCCTTCTTTTATCCCACACTCACAACAATTCAAATTAAAATCTTTCTCTATGTCATTCCCAAGCTCAAAATTTACCATCTTTCTGATTCTGTTTATGATGTAGATGTTATGGTGTAAAACAAATTTCAGGTCAAAATGATCTTCAGCTGGTTTAAATTATTATTCCCTTCCTTCCAGAAACATTACATAATCCTTCCACAAAGAAAAATAACAAGTCAAACTGGGTGGAGTATATATTAAACTGAATCATTACAGCTACACATAATACAAGTGAAAGAGTAAGAGAGTTCTTACCCGAAACCCTCCAATGGTTTAGCTTTGATTTCTTGGTATATCGCCTGAAGGAAAAATTTTAACATTATCAGAGATAAATTTATGTCTTATTTTCCATACTAACAATAAAACTTAACCACTACAGTTACCCATAAAGGAGAAAATTAGAGCAATTTACAAAATATGGCTGACATACAAAATAAGTTTAATATAAAAATAAAAAAAATTAATACCTTCAGTAAATCTTTAGGAAAGTCTTTTCCATCACAGAGGTCTGACAAATTTTCTATAAACTGTGCTTGTGTCATCTTCTTATGAAGGGTCTGTGGCAAGGAAAAATGTTGATAAAAATCGCCAAAATATAGCCGATATTTAGTAAATTTTACTGTTATTGTAAATAATACATGTACTTGACTTAACCTTTTCACTTCAAAGATCTCATCACTAATTCTCCTTACTGTTTGTCATACAATTCTTATGATGTGAGTTTGGAGAATTTAGTATTGGATCAACTAACAATCCCTTAGTTGAAACTTTTTTTAAATCTCATCAATTTTCTGCTTGAAATTGTATTGATATTGTATGGAGAAATTCTCTTGGTCATTCATGGGAGTTTAATAGTTAATCAACTGAAACAAGCATCCTAACAGCTTACCTCACCATGAAGATCAGAATTTAGCAAAAAGATGGCGCAGACTAAAGTGTGAGTTGCATCTGAAATCAATGAAACAGATTTGTGTCCCTGAATAGGGATTTCAGTTGTCAAGTTGAATAACTATTGTACATTTTAATATTTTTTTGGTGTTATGCTTTAATATATGAAATATGAAAAATTTTGTTAAAGAGAGCTTTAATGCAAGTAATGTAAGTTTTGCAAACAAATTAAGACTAGAAGATGGAAAAAAAACTACTGAAAATGATATTGAAATACCTAATGGAATTTCAATAATTATTTTTATTAGAGATTTTAACAGCTGTACATGTATATGATGTATGCTCCATTTGCCACCCTTGAACTATAGCTGGAAAAAATGTTACTTTATCTTAATTTAAAACCACGGAGCCTAGCAAAACAAATTTACAAGGCTGCTGCAATGGCACCATTATATTTATTCAGCCAAGTTTAATGGCCTGGCCATCTCCTTTCAGGATTTTATCAGTAAGCTACTCATTAAATACAACCTTGAAAACTTGTCTTAATTAAATGTTTTATTGAGAAGTACTCCTGCCTCCTCAAAGTCAATATACCGTATAATGTATTGTAAGTAATTGTATATTCAGCAAGTAATGTAAGTAGAGTATTATATTATTAGTAGTGTAAGTGGCCCATATTGCAATTAATTGTATGTTTCGTAACGATATTCAACCTACTGTATTGCTAGCATGAGTAACCTTCATTGTAAGTATTGAAAGTATTGTTCTGTAAGTAGAGTAGCGTAATGAGTCTTGCATTGTTAGAATTGTGTTTTGTAATAAAAGCAAAGGTTTAAAAAAAACGAAAAACAAAACAAAAAACAAAACGAAAAGAAAAAAAACAAACAAAAAGACTGCTGCAAAGTCTTTGTTCAACCTTAGATAAATAATATGAAGTCTCACTTCATTTGAATTAGTATGACCTGTCGTTGACTGTGACACTCTCTGTCCTACCTTCTGATCCATACTCAGGATTGTTACACTCTTGATATCTCTTGGAAAAAGGAATTAAAATTCTCTCCCTCTCTTGCGTTTCTCCACTCAAATGGAAAGCCATAAGGAACTTCTGAAGAGCCTCTGTGATAGTCTCATTTTGAAAATCAAAGAATTTGAGATATTCAATAGCCACTGCTTTTCCATAGGTTGTGCTGAAATAAAAAAAAGTGCAATTAATTTAGTTAATAGAATAATAAAGATAGTAAATATTGAGCTCAGTAGCAGAATAACAAAACATTTAGTTTCTGCCTTGTAATAAGCACCAGATGAAGAAAAAGACAATATGAATCTCCATGAGGAATCAAACAGCACTTTGTCCCACCCTCATGGAACTTCTGAGATTCAATTTCTTGTGGGGATTTAAATTATTTCTATTTCCCAAGCTCAAACTTGATAGAACAAATTACACCTTTCATAAATTTGAAGTTGCATTTTAGGAAAGGAAACTGTTGGTGGTCAACAGTACATTTCCCAGTGAATTTCTTTCATGAAGTTTTGGAGAGTTTGCCGCAAACAACACCCCTTGAAAAAATTAAAATGCTCTTCTGATCCACATCTAGAACTACATGCACTAGGCATATTGCCAGCATATGCAGGGTATTACATTAAGTATTAAGTGCTTCTTAGCTCAGAATAGAATGCCTTTCCCATTCCTAGTTAATCTCCATAAGCCCTCATTCCATGCACCCATCAATGCTAATCATGCAAATAAAAGGAAACTTGATGGTAAGATAGGTAAGGGAAAGGTTCAAAAAAAAAAAATTCTCCCAAACCATTCAGGAATCATCCATGAAATTGCTATGCCCCACATGAGCATACATGCAGTGCTGAGATTAACTGCTACCTCATGGACCTGAACTTTGTTCACTTGTCATCTCCCAACATTAAGAATGTAAAATCACAACAGATGCTCACTTTTCCACTTACTTTTTACTGAGTTCTGGAGTAACCTCTTCTCTACTGAATCCATCTAAATTAAACAGTCTTTGTGCTAAAGCTGATGGACTCTCGTAAAGTGGGTCATTGTATTGTCTACCAGCAGAATCAGGGCCTGGCAAGTTCTCAAACATTCCCTTTTCCTTTTTAAGACCTCCATTAAGTACTCTTTTAGAATCACTTGAAGCAGTTTTACTATAATCTGATGTAATTCCTTTCTCGCCAAGTGACGGACCAGGTTTGTAATTCACATTTCCATTAAGTTTAGTTGGTGACTGATTGTGTTTAGTTGACAATCCAAATGGAGAAGGTTCTAGTGTTTTATGATTTGAGTACGGGGTTCCCGGTAGGCTTCTTCCACCAGAAGAATAATTCCTGACATGCCCACATTTTCTACATGTTAAATATTTTGATGCCTGAGATGATTCCATGGAATATTTGTATTCTATGTCTTTAGAATAATCAACTGGTTGTCCACAATTAATGCAACTTTCTGGTAAAGATTCCCAACTAGTTCTGTGTTCCTCATTGGGATAACTCTGTCGTTTAAAGTTTTCAGGCCGATTAATTTTATCTGTTCTACTTGAAGGGACATTAACACGCACAGGAAAGTCAGTGATTACTCTTTCTACCACATCATCTTTTCTTCGAACAAATATACCATCAACGCCCTGCTCCAATCCTATAAGACTCATACGACCCACAGCTCGGACATCTTCTGTACTTGTGCTAGTCCCCTTCTGCATGTTTTTGTCCTCTTTCTTTGTGATTGCTCTTCGAGGGAGTTGATCAGTGTGAGAGCGGTTACGATGATTTGGTGCTGAAGCAGATCTCTTCAGCCTTGCTTGGCAAATGGCTAGTTTAGGGTCAGCAACGGAAAATGATCTGAGAAATGGACGTGCACGCTCCCTAGTCCCAGGGTCTGTTGAGGTAAAAAGTTGAGACCAATGATTAACATTGTCACCTATTTTTGTATTAGCTTCTACAACAAGATGTCAGTTGGAATAAATAAAACCTAGCATTATAAGAAAGCAATCTAATATCCTATTGGAGAGTAAGACTAAGAAATTCATGAAACAAAGTGCAGACCTTGTCTGTCTCTCTGACAATTGTCCTAAGTTATACAGTCTTCCAACTCTGACTAAGGGACATATTAAACCATTCCAATGCAAAGAATCCTGATGGTTGTAGTTTTAATCATTTTTAAGCATGTCTGTTTATTTAAACAAGCATTCACACATAATGTGGCTTATAACTTACAGGAAATGCCTTTGTTTTCCAATACAGTCAAGTGATCAGACATGCAATACAAGAACTGTAATTTTTAACCCCATAATACACTATAAAATACTTTTCAAAAAGAAAAAGGAACCTACAACAACACTGTCTCAAAAGAGAAGTATCCAAGTGACTGGATAATCATTCAAAGGAAGACACTCTGGACATTTTCAATAACACTCATCTTTTAAAAACAACATTCATACACAGTATATCTTAAAGGTTATAATCATAATTAATATGGAATTCACATTTACATGGTGTATATGATTTAACACTGAGAAGATTTGCATGCCTTCAAGATAATTGATAATTCATCTACAAAAAAATATATTACAAATTAAACTAAATCCACATCATTCTGACCCATGAATAATTTCAAACTTAAGGTTAATATTTTTTTTCAAAGAATTTCAATGAATCATCTGGAACAAAATATTATTTTAAATCACTTTGCCTTTATCACACTGAAACTACACAACACATACTATAAGTCTATGACTCAAACCACCCCTTAGTGGTAAATTAAGAGGATAAGGAACAAAGAAAGTGATGCTTCAGCAAATGGGTGTACTGGCATGTTATTGCTTCCTTATTCTTCCATGTTCCAATCAACACATTATATTCCTCTCCACAGTACACCAATATGACGTATATGTGGTAGATGACATATCAGAATATTTTTGAGATATTGCTTTCGATTACCACTAACAATCACAAAATCTGAAGCAAAATTTACATATTAGCCAGACAAAATTTTCCTGATTTCAAACATTCAAACTACTGGTACTAGTTCATATACATTATGAGTTAACACTTCACACCATCACTCAAAATCTGTAAAGAAAAGCACAATAATAACCAGTAGTTAAAAATACTGAATGCCATGGTTTAAATAAATTCAAGTACAGGGAACATTCTAGCATATAAACAATGTACTCATCAGATAACACTTCCTGTAAAAGGACTTAAACAGTTTGTCTACACTCATCATTCTATTGATTTTACAGCACCTTCATGTTCTGAACAAAATTCTTAAAATAAATTTTGTGACGATTTGAATCAGTCCTGATGGCTAATATAACTTGTACTCATGTGAGATTAGCATAGTTTGCTCTATTTAGGTACATCTAGTGCAGGATATTGTACACAACTATTTTCAGAACCCCAAAATTTTATTCAGTTTAAAAACATTCTATCACAAAAACAGATTATGAAATCAACCAGCCAACCTGAACAGCATGCAAATTTGAAACACACATTGAGATCAAAGTCAAAAGAAAAACTGGCATATCTTTCAAAAAAAGTAAACAATGAGCAGTGTTTTATTGAAATTTCAGCCTTGGATCAATTGTTATCAGCTGAAAGCCTTCATAAAATGCTAAACCAAAAGAATATCAGATTAAAGTTAGATGTTCTCTCTTTATGAATAAATACAAGGTTTCATATTTAAGCAGAGTATTTTGTCAAAATCATTACTGAGATACATGCATAGTATAAAATGAGGGCAGAATTTACAGTATCAATAATGCCTTAACTTTGTACTAATAATGCCTTAAAGAAATTCTTCTTGAAATCACTTTCTGTCACCTATGTTAAGCATCATTATATATACCTTCAAAGCACTGTAGGAGCTGCTGTACCATATCATAATCTTAAATCATTTAACGTATGTCAAAACCTTAGCAACTGAGTCATACTCTTGAAAGATAACAACACACACTCTGGCTAATTAAAGTTAACATGTACAATAACTCTAAAAGCCAAGGAAAGCCTTTGGGTAAAATGCAACAAACACATTAACCTTGACTGAATCATTTTTTTTACTTCTCAAGAAATTAAACTCACTCAGTGAATAACACACAGTATGATTACATTGTGTTTCATACCTACATGTATGTTGCATCTGCTCCCAAAGTAAGCTTTTACATTTCCCACAAAGCTATAAATATTGAAACTGAATTTCCGAAAGCACAAAGGAGAATAAATACAGATTTGCTCAGCTACTGAGTCATACCAACACTATCACTCGAATCAGCTTTCACCTCTCAGTTCTACTTTCTGACAATACGATTAATATTGGCACTGAACCAAACTATCACTGAAAATCAATACTGTGAAAATTACATTCTATGTTCCTGTATAAATATTGTTCTATCACCTTTAGGCTATTACTAAGGAAAACTGAGTCACACAAAATCAAAACCATTAACTTCAGAACAAGATGTGTTCATTTGAAGTGGGAAACATGAGCTTGTTTCAGTGGTTTAGCTTTCACATTACGCATAAAAACAATGGAAAGCCTTTATCTCAACAGGTAGTTAGAAACTACCTACTCATGCCAGTTCAATTTCTCAGCATTGAATGATTAAAACTGAAACAGATATAGATTCAAACCACACGAACCTTGACATGTTTCACGGCAAAGAAGTAGTTTCTACTGAAGTGTGCAATTCTATACAATAGGATTCAAGTTTCACATTCTAAAGGTCATGACATTTCATTCTAGTCCCACAGAGGATGTCTTGTGTGGGATGTGACATGCCATGGCTAACTTGGTAACTTGCAAAACAAAGTGATGATTCCAAAATGAAAGTACAGTTGAATTGGTCATTTAAAATATGAAAAATGGGACTTAAGATAAAGATATATTAACATATTCAGAAACTAAAATAAACATAATACAAATGAAAAACAGGAAGTTCACAAGTAAGGCTCGGTTGTGAAAAAAATATATCACTTCATGCTGAAAAAAACAATGTTTCAGAAAAAGAAATTTGTTTTCATATTCATACAAATGTCAAGCCTAACTTGGAAAACACCCTTTACATCCATAAATTAAAATAATAAGCAGTTTCAAAGTGTTAAATGCCCATTATTTGGGACTAACATGACGACTGAACCAAAAATCTTTCATGGTTTATAAAGGAAATAGCCCACAATGTTTGGGCATAACCTTCCTGTTGATTAAGAATGTTATTTGGCAACGCCTAACTTTTCATTTAATCAAGTGAAAGGCCACTTTTCTTTTTCACATATATAAAATAATTATCTGTTCATATAGTGGCAAATTTTGATCTATGCACATATTTTCATTTGTTACATGCATAACCAGTAAGTAGAGCAAAATACAGCATCTACTGCAGAAGGGAAGTACAATGTGTAACTTAAGGTTGTTTTGGCTCTGTGTGTATCAGTTCTGGACTTTGATAAAGAATTACTCAATAATATTTGTATTAAAATTCAACAAATCAGAGAAGACAAAACCTAAAACAATATAATTCAATACTTGGTGACAAAATTATACTATGTCACCCAGAGAATTCAAAATCCCAAGGCTTAAGAAAGTGTATTTCTTAAAAAAAACAAAAAACACAATAGAAACAGTTTAAAGTGTAATAATTTAATGTATACAGACATTACAATTATGTGAACATATTTTACCATGATGGTTCTTCTGTAAAATACAAATTAATCATTCTCATACTTGATTCCCAATGAAAAAAACAAATTGAGTTATCTTATAATTGAACTACCCACAGAAATAATTGCACTGATAATAATGAACATCATTCTATTTTTTCCTGTCACCTTTTATTTATCCATATCCTTTTATTATGTTATCTTAACATGGGTCTAACACCTGATTATAAACAAAACTTTTACCACCATACATGATATACAGATAAAGTGTACATGGAGAAAACATTCTCGCGGAAAGCTTTAAATGCATATAAGGGCCACTGTACACATGGATGTAGAGAAGACACACAACCAAGTGGGGCAGAGGATTACAGTATATTGATTAGACACAATTCTGTGATTGTATATCAATTTGACAAGCCAATTAAATACCAGAGAAAAATTTGACATACCACAGCCTGTTAAAGAGGTATGCTACTAAAAGTTGTTCAATCAAAAATATAAAATTGTATTTGTTGAGTAATAAGAGAAAAAAAAAATTAGTCTCACCATCCCTTAGACGGATTCTCAAATTATCCTGTGTGTTGCGAATGCTTTCTACAACTGAAGTTAAAGAAATATTTGGTTAGATTTTCACAACTTTGTCCATACAATCGGTACAAATCAAACTTTTAAAGCTTTTGGCTAAAGAAGTTAAAAAAAATATTATAAGGACTCTGATTGACCATCATCACCACAATTCACTTCCAAAAATCAGACAATTAAAGCATATAATGTAACATAATTTGCCTAGTGCTTTGCTCTTGACTTTCTACCATTGAACATCCATATAAATTGAATGTCACAAAACAAGGATCATTTGTAATGCAGTTGAAAGGCCATCCCGGATAACTAGCCCAGATCTACCAACTAAGCAAGAGGAGTGAAAAGTTGGGGTAAGAATCTGCATGTAGAGTGTCACCTTGGTTTTCATTTTGCATTTAAGTCTGGGAAGAGGCAGGGCAGAAAGATAAGACAAGGAAGGAGGGAGGAGGGAGGAGGGGTAGAAGTGTTGGGGGGGGGGAAGGGAAAAGAAGAACAATTTTACATCACCTTGACTTGTAGTGAACTGTGTAATCTGTTGACCATTAACCTCTAAAATGACGTCTCCAGCAAAAACCTTGATTAGAATTAAATTAAATCACAATCAAACAACTACCACCATCTAATAGCACTACTATGAATTTCAAGACAAATGTGAACATATTTTATTTATTTTGGAGTTTTCAGTGATCAATTGATATTCTAAAATCATATTGGTTAGGGGTACTTTGAAAAAAGTGAACTCCATGCCAATGGGATACCCACCAGTTGAGAAAAATTGATTTTTTTATTCAATTTGGGAAAAAAAATTATTACCTCTTAAAAAAAATTAATATTGGCAAGTAACTTTTTGGTAATAAAGAAAGTCATCCAAAAAGATAAGCTTGGAACAAGTTCAGTCCCTTTTTCCCTTCTATAGAGTAATTCACATTCAAAGTTATATTATCCACTATCAGCAAAGGGAGAATAAACAAAACACTGTCAAGACAGAAATCCCTGAATGAGCTTGGTTAGAAAGAAATCTGCTTTTATCCCACTGCTACCCCCCCTCCCATTGCTCTCCCACTGCTCTCCCCCCCTTCCTGTATCCTTGGTCCTTATAACTGCACCCCACACAATCCTCCACATCCCTAAGATTGCAGATTACAGCTGCATCAGTTTTATAGCTACTGGAGTTTTGCTATAACATGTTCTGTCATATCCTTTAAGTTGACCACTTTCTATATTTTAATTTATTTCCTACAAGTTTTTGCATGCATAAGCTGTTTGTTCTGTACAAATTGAAATTATTTACATTTTTTAAATTTTTACTCTTTTCATAAGTGAAAAAAATATAGTAAATTTAAAACACAATTTTGGAATAGAGGGTAGTCAAGTAGTAGTGAAGTCTAGTTCCAAAACTCTCTGCAATTTGAAATAAAACGTGTTCTGTCATATCCTTTAAGTTGACCACTTTCTATATTTTAATTTATTTCCTACAAGTTTTTGCATGCATAAGCTGTTTGTTCTATACAAATTGAAATTATTTACATTTTTAAATTTTACTCTTTTCATAAGTGAAAAAAATATAGTAAATTTAAAACACAATTTTGGAATAGAGGGTAGTCAAGTATAACTGCTCAACAAGATTCAAAGCTTTAGGATTTATAACAAGTTTAAAGTTACTAAGCAAAGAAAATGGAAAAGGCTAAACAGCGAAAAACAGTTCTAATCTGTTGACACCATTATCACTACCAGATGATGAATACATGCAATAAAATTATTACCGCCATTCATTCAATTTAATCTTTCCAGGTTAACTCCAGGTATGCTTTCATAAAGTTGGCTTCCCACTGAATTTCATGCAAAAAATGTGAGCTCTGTCTACAAACACAATTAAGATAATTTCAGAGCTCCCTTTCAAGACGACGGCTGTAACATTTGCCCTCTCGGCACGACAGCAATTACTCGGGGCAGCTATAGGATTTCATGCACGCCCTGTAGTCTGAAATTTAATGAAACGAACCAACATCTTCTAATCTCCTAAATCCGCTCTTTCCAATACACATTCTACCGTTTCCTTTTCCTAAATTAAACAAAGCATTATTTATTGAACTAAGTTGACATGAATTGGCTGAGTTTGCACACATACAATTACAAAAGAATTGTGTACAACTTGAAGGAAAACATTTGTGAGATGTTTTTAGTTTAGGAACACAAGGTGATTTTGAACTCAGCTAACTGAACAATTCACGATTTAATATAAATAACTATCATTCGTCATTGTACATAGAGTAATATTTTGCCCAAATAATTTCCCCCATGATCTATCATGAAACATACAATTTTATTCAGGTCCCTAATTTTCATGCATACATTCGATGGGATGGTTGTTTTATAGAAGCTACAACACTCGTGTTGCAAAAACGAAGACTACAAAAGCTAGCCAATATAGACGATCCAAGCATATGAATTGAAATAAATAGATTTACTTGTGAGTTTTGCATTATAATAGAGAAAGGCCGGGAAAGTAGATAAAAATTCGCCTGTAGATAAGTTCGCTTCGAAACGAACTTTGCCACGTTGTGTCGATATCATCGGGCCCTAGGAAAATTTCAACTCAGGCATAATCTTTCAAATACACGAATTTCTTAGATCAAAAAACAATCACTTTTGTAAATTATGATTTAACAATAAATTAACTGTATTATTCCGTCTAGAAATCCGTAACAAAGCTGACATAACTAACCATATCTCACCTTCCCTGTTAGTTGTGCCGATCCATTGTGAACCAAAGCACAGACCATAGGTGGCAGATGCGTATCAACTCCACCGATGACACTAAAACCAAATCCACCGAGAGGATGTCTTTCTAGCTCCACATATCTATCATGAGCCATTACAAGACTCCTTCTTGCACACTCGGTAGAGTCATCTCTCGTCGGCGAGGTTGTTTCGGATTCGGAGCGTCAGAGATCACTCGCGTATTTTTCGACTTTATTCGGAACGACAACGAGTATCAACGAACATTACCCGAATTTTCAAGGACAGTTTAATGAGCACTGTGAGGGCAATAGGTCAGAAGCAGTTGTGGCCCCGAATAAGGTCTAATGGAAGGTAGCCAAAAGGACTTGAAGCAATTGATATGAAAAGATCGCCTTCGCGCTTTGTCGCTCGATCCGGTAGTTACTTCAGTAAGAAATCATCCACCATATTTCCGGAAGTGCGTCACACAAATTTCTCTCCGGACGAGTATTGCAATAAACCTCAAAACGTTCAAGCCCATGTCTCCCCATAACCACTTAATTATTAAAATCAAAGTAAACTTTATTCATTCAGGGGAGCTTTTGCGAAATACTTCTCACAAAAAGGATTAATAAGTCTAAATAAGGCGAAGAAACACAACCGGAAATTGCTTAACTTTCAAGAGAATCCGGTTTTACGTCATCACGTGACTTTCATGGGACAGTGAAGATCACACAACTTCAAATATTTGTTAGGCTCGAAATATCAATCGTCTTCGACCATGTTAGACAAAACGTTATGGGAACAATTTTTAGATGTAGTAGAACCTCATCTACCGGAATATCTCCACTGGAATGAAATATGTGTTAGTTGTGAACTGTGATGTTTACCGGCCACTGTACCGATGTTACTGTCGTACTGTGCTGGTGTTACATAAGCCGGGAGAATTTATCGAAGATTATTTTTCTGAAACTGCATTTCAACGGTAGTAATATATGTTCCTTATGTTAATTTTGTGATCTATTTTATTTTTCTTCCAGTGGACGTTCGTTTTTTACCTGGCCGAGGCAAGACGCCATATTCATCGATGGTGCCGAGGAATGGAAGCATGGGAGGTAATAAGCCGATTTAAAACTTACGTAGCTGCACTTAGCGTTTTCTCCATTTTTTGAATGATTTAAAGTATGTTGTAATTCTTAGTTCTCTTGGCATGTTTTTAGGATCTGTTGTCTTGTATTTTTTATATTAATCGTTCATGAAGACTGCTCATGAACTTCAGTTTCATCACTCAAGGAACAAGTGTTACGAAGAGGGTTTATATGGCCTGTCAAAAATTCTCCTAGACTACACGTAACAGTTTATTTTCGAAGTGGTCAAAGGTCGATATTTTATACTTGTAATTGGGCAATTTCTTGCTTTGAAATTACATAATCTCTGTAACGGAGAAATCAGCAAGCTCACGTGTAATTAACTGAAAGTGCAAACGTGTCAAGTTCTGCGATTGTGTAAACAATAACATCAAATGAGATGAAATATTTTCTCGGATGTTTAGGTATGAGGGTGGCAAATTATGACCATGATTATATTGTCATATGGCTTTGTATGTGTGTTCGGCTAGTAATCCAGGGCAAAGAGGAACCCGAGCAAAGATGAGTCTTAGAATGGTTCCATCTACTTTTAATTAATTCTGACAAACCAACCAACTTGTTTATTCTGTATAACAGATTGTTGTCAATACAGTGACCTACTGCTTCTTTGTTTGGCTTGCCTTGGAAATTCTACGCTGGGTGATTGGATGGGCATTCTTCAGAGAAAAAAGTTTGTATTTGATGCAATTTGTGAATTAAATATTAAGCAAGCAAACTATAATGTCAGCTGCAATGGCACCACTTAACATCGCCTAACACAGCAGTCAGACGTCTAACATGTGCAAATGCATCAATTCTGGCTAGCCGTGCAACAAGTTCCCTTCACAAAATTTCAAAGAAATATATTCAATACAACTGCTCTCATAAAGTAAGCTAAAGAAAACTGAAATGTTGATAGCTATATGAAATGAAAAAAGAGAATAAAGTCAGGAAAGGAAAGCTTGAATCTTTTTTTGAATCAAAGCATAATCAATTACAGGTATCCTGAAGGCATGCCTTTCTATTTTGAGCTTTGCTAAAAACCTGATATGTTTTGGAAAAAACTGAGGCAGAGTGGCTTGTGTGGTTGGTTGTAACTGGCGTGAGACAATGGAGTCAGAGAGCCTAAAAGGACACCACCTAGTCATAACAATGCCAGCACATGTGTAGACATTTGACTGTGTGTTGGCCAGGGTAATTTTTACTAATCCTAAACTAATCTTTACTTTTCGCATAGATAAAAACATCCCCAAAACATTCTTCCAGCTATGCCCCCAATGATTTATACATATATAAAGAGATTCAACTCTTGAGTTTTTTTTCTTTTTTTGATATAAGTAATAAAAGAAGTGTTACTATAAAAATTTGAGCATTAAAAGGTGAAGATTGATTGAAAGAATTATAGTAAATCCTGAGGTGTTTCCAGTCTTGAGCATACTCTAAAAAGCTTGCAAAAAGTCAAGATATCACTTGCTTAATTAAAGAGCATGGTGCCATTACATGTTACCGCATTACTCTGTTTATTAACACACCCATCATTTCATAGAGGGAAATTCAAGTAAAGGCCACTTGTTTTTTTCTGCTTTTTTTCATAGGATATTCAGTCTCAATTTTTGGCAAATGTGCTTGTTACCATATTACACATTAATTAATAATGGTATTAGGACCAAGTGGAGTCCAATTTGGTTCATGACATATGAATGATTAACAAAATCAGACAACTGTGAAGCGGGAGTCCCATTGTTAATCACAAGTATGATTACTGACAGAATTCAACGACAAAAAATTTTGTTACCAATTAATTATAACCATTAAAATTTCTGAAAAACAAATATACTTAGAACAGATATCTCCAGTGGAGACAATGTCTTTACTTAAATATTCCTCCATTTTGGAAATTGCCTTGTTTTTCGTTGGATAAGTGGTTGTTGCTGTGGTTAATGTGATCAATTCTGTGATTGGTGGATTTATCTGAGTAGACCTAGTATGATTGGCTGCTTCAACTGTCCAATTACAGGTGTCTGATTACAGCCAACTGTCCAACTACAACTGTACAGAATGATTAGTCAAAAATGAAGCACCAATCACATTTGAGTTAATTGTTATGATTAACAATTTTACAGCTCCTTTCATGTGATATCCTGTGTGAAGACTTTCATGTAGCAATGCAATTCACTGCTGCAAGATAGAGAAGTTACTGCTGGTCTGAAAGTAAAGAAAGATTCTTAACTTATTTACATTCTTGGGAAAGCACAAAATTATTCTTGTCCTCTTAATTTTTAAATTGTCTCAATAATAATTTGACCCAGTGGCTAGTGTTGACATAAGATAATCTAGACAAATCAATCAGCCCATGACTCTTACAGTTCCCATGGCTTGTGTTTCACATGATATTGTTGTTAATGCCAATGTTATTTGATGTCATTCAGGTCTGATAGAGAGAGTAAAGAAAGGATTTTTTCGAACGTTGAGAAGATTGCCATTTATAAAAGATAAGGTGAGGATACAAGTGTTTAAGATTGACAAAATACAGTGTAAGAGGGGAAATATTTCAGAACCTCTCCACTCTCCTGGTCATGCTATACATACCTGTGTAATGAGGATTTTAAAGTCAAAACCTTTGCTGGGAACCTATCAGAACATTCACTGTAATAGAAAGAAAAGTACAAACAAGATACACATCAGTTGACAAAATTTCCCAAGTCAAATACTTATCCTTGTCTTTGAGTGTCTGGACACAAACTTTACCATCACTTCCTTTCAAAAAGTATGGTATGTTAAAGTTGCCAGTAAATGCTAGAGACCTTCATCAATACTAAAGAAGTCCACTGCATCTATACTGTACTTTGGTATGTTAGAAAAGTTGATTTTTTCAATTCAAATTGTTTATTTGCTGTTCCTCAGATAGCCAATGAAATGAATAAAACTGTGGAAGAAATGGGCAAAACAGTATTTCCTGTGAAGCCAGGAGAGACCTTTCATACAAGAGTATGTCGTATGAATCTTCAAACATCTAAATATACACACTTGTACTTTCTTCAATTGTTCTTTTTTCAATGATGTACACTGTAGTGGGTATCTTGACAGATGTGTATGTAATTTAGATCATTGTTAAACAAGAAACTTGATTGAAAGGAAATGTGAAGGAGAAGGTAGACTAGTACACTTCCTTCCTTAAATGTTACCTTCTGGAAGATGATTGTTGAATCAACATCATTTTGCAAATTTAAGATTTTGCTCCAAATTGTGATGCTAACTGTTCTGTGTAAGTTCATGTACTTATTTATACTTTTTTTAAATTCAATTTTAAGCTACCAGCCAAAGGAATGAAAGAGGTTTGTATTTTGAAATGAGTTTAGTAATTGTAAATGATTTTAAAACTGTTTTACGAAATAATTTTCACCTGAATTTATGTTTGGTGTCAAGGCTAGATAATTATTACTTGTTGTGATCTGAAGTCTTCCTGGTTATGAATACTTTAAACCAGTTTTATTTTTTATTTTTTAATTTCCTTTGTTTGTATTGTTATAATTATCATGACTGTGAAGAATGTTGTGGGCTGTAGGTGGAGGGAGGGGGGGGGAAGGAGTGCAGGAAGTGGTCCAAAATCCAAAACATGTTAATATTTCAAACTTGCATAGGTGTGCCTCTTTGCATGTACTCTAATTTAATACTATGACACATGCTTTTATGGTAACAAAAAGCTTTATTTTATTCCCCTGTAGAAAGATCTAATGAAGGAAATTGAAAATTACACAAAGCTTGGTAAGTGACATCTACATCACTACAACAGCAATAACCTTGGTATCTGTACTTGTAAATTTTTTTTGTTATAGTGGTTTACAAGATATACATGTATTTGCTGAATTTTTTTTGATGACAATTATTATAAGTTCTGATCTACTAATATTAAAATTTTTTTAATAGTCTCTCAAGTTTCAAACAGTGTGTCATTTTTCTCCACT
Organism: Pocillopora verrucosa; assembly: GCF_036669915.1. Classification (NCBI taxonomy): domain Eukaryota; kingdom Metazoa; phylum Cnidaria; class Anthozoa; order Scleractinia; family Pocilloporidae; genus Pocillopora; species Pocillopora verrucosa. The sequence continues at coordinate 5,821,840 of NC_089314.1, forward strand.
AAGAGTAAGCTACACAGCTGAACCGCTACAAATCTTAATCTTGGGAGATCATTTGACATCTAGGAGGATGTTGTACTTATGGACTTTAATTCTTTAATTTTATCAATACCTTACATTGTAATCTAATCATTCAATGTAGGTGAAGTGAAATGGGAGGAAGGACGTGTTTCTGGAGCAATTTATTGTGGAGGAAAAGAACTCACAGAAGTGCTAACAAAGGTAAAGAAAAAGCCTTGTTTAGGGGCATTAACCTTTTAACTTCCCTGAGTGACCAAGACAGAATTTCTCCTCACAATATCAATACAATCTTAAGCAGACAAGCAATGGGAATAAATAAAAATATCAATTGCCGGACTAGAAGTTGATCTAATACCAAATTATCCAAACTAACATCACAAGAACTGTATGGCAGATAGTAAGGAGAATTACTAATGAGATCTTGGGAGTTAAAAGGTTACAGGAAATTGAAAGATGAATTTTAGACTCATTGAATGTTATGAAAAAGAAAAAAGAAAAAAAATTCCTGTATTCTATCAGGTATGTTGTTTACATTGTGGATACCTGCACATTTTTAGGCTTAGATGAGTTTTTGATGGCCAGAGTTACTAAACAGGATGAATAATCTTTCACTAAAAATTTAAACTTTTAACTGAAACTATTGTGCTAACTTAAAGAAGCTTTTATGATCAGAAACAGCATCAGCCTTCCTTTGATTTGAATTATTTTGCCTACAGGTCTATTCAAAATTCACTTGGGCCAATCCACTCCATGTGGATATCTTTCCTGATGGTAAGTAAGCAGCTCACAATGTAACCTAACCAACTCAAGTTCAAGGTCCATACTGTAACTTATAGATCAAGTTTTCCACTCTGAATTGTGACCCATGCTCAATGCTTGGAGGTACAACTCTAACTTACAGTATAGATAGATAAAATGAGTTCAGGAAGATACTTTTTATATTTCTGGGTTCAAATAGAGGGGAAAAATTTCAATTCAATTAAAATTTTGAATTTAGCAGGCCACACAGTGAATCGTGGCCTCCTAAATTGACCAATCATAGGAAATGTACTAGCTGAGAAATGTTATGATAATTTTTATTCCATGGGTGTCATTACATGTGTCATGAAAATGGCATAAGTATTTTTTTTTAATCCAACAGTGCGGAAGATGGAAGCAGAAGTTGTTCAGATGTGTGTCAATATGTACCATGGAGGGAAGGATGCATGTGGAACTGTAAGAACCATTCGTGAAATAATGCAATAAAACCCCAACTTTTCAACGGTTACATTCCCTCTATACAGCATAAGAATAACACTGCAATTTTTGCTTTAACCCTTTAACTCCTGCATCTGATAGTCAATTCTCTCCTCCAGCTACAACATATTTCCTTTTAAATTTGTTGCAAGAATTTGGTGTTAGATCAAGAGAGCAACTTCTGCTTGATGTGTTTGAGTATTCTCATGACCTGTTTGCTGGATAATGTATGGATATTGCAGGGAGAAGTTAGTTGTTAATCACTTCTGAGAGTGAAAGGGTTAAGTAATAATCCTCTTTTTTAAACAGTCTAGTGTGTTCAAGAAATGTTTTAGTTTATTAATAGCTAGATTTAAATGTTAATTATTTTATGAAATCAATGAGTCTTGCATTGAGAGCATAGATACCTGAGTGCATTGTAGGCACCAACAATCTGATCCCTTAAACTTCATTTTTTAGTATTCTTGCATAAATGTGAAAATTTACAACTTGTTTGGACAGTGATATTTTGCTTATTTATTTCTGTATGTATTTATGACTTGCCACTGTTTAATTTAAGACTCTCAAGGACATTCACAACTGTAGTAGAGACTACTATGTTTTTTTTACTTTTTTAGATGACCAGTGGAGGAACTGAGAGTATATTGATGGCATGTAAGGCATATCGTGACTGGGCAAGTGACCGTGGAATAACACACCCAGAAATGTAAATACCATCCTGTATTGAATGATTAAGACAGGCCTAAAAAAACACTGGCTTTTCATGCAGAAATGTAGTTGTAGAATAATGTAAAATAACTGAAAATATCCTCCACATTTGAATTAAGAAAAGAAGCTCAGGGCATTGAAATTCAATGCCAAAATTTTTTCAATTTCTAGCTCAACAACACATTGAAAGATCTGTGCATCTCACCTGGTCATGTATATGTCCATAGGAATAGCTGTAAGTTGGGAAAAATTGAAAAGTGGTACTTTAAAATTATCCAGCACCACTTACATTACAAGGTAATGAAGGGAAAAAAAACCCTAACTTCAAGAATCAACCATTGTTACATGACATGCACTGGCACATGTAACTAGTAATTTGTCAATCTAGTTGTAGGGTACTTGCTACAGATTCAGAGCTATTTAAAAAGGACACATTTTTCTTTATTTCAGTGTGGCACCTATAAGTATTCATGCAGCATTTGACAAGGTAAAAGTACTGATGGTTTATTTTGAATAAGTAGATTTCATTTGAGTTGACACTGTGTTTTAAGTGATCAGTGAATCACTAATTTCAATTTTTATTCAGAAATATAGTCAAAAGGAAACAAAGCCATAAAATTATGTCTTTGGCAGGGAAACTAGGTTTGGGGAGTAGGCAAAGATAGGATGGTGTGAGTTTTAGGGTGGGAGGATTTGGGGAAATTAGCAAGGAGATGGAACATGGGGGGGAAATGTCATATTCTATGTTGAAATTAAAAGTCCATTTAGAAGAATTTTTGTATGTAAGTCTAGAGGTCAGGAACCCTACAAGAGATTCAGTTTCTTCTACTTTCCATTACTTCAAAATTTCCCAAGACAACTTTACTCTTTTGATGGTTGGGTTTGCAAGCAGAGTTTATGGCTGGAAAAATTTGAAATCATTATTGCTCTCTGCATTTCAAGTTTGTTTGTGCATTGGCCTGGTTGTTTGTTTGTTTGTTTGTTTGTTTGTCTGTCTTTGTTATTCAGGGTGAGTTCTACTAATCAGTGACTCTACATCATACAAGTGGAACCCTCTGGCAGTATAGTTATAATATAGCTCCACCTATAAACTTGGTTTTTTTCCTTGGTTTTATAGGCAGCTCACTATTTCAATATTAAGCTTGTTCATGTTCCTGTTGATGAGAAAACAAGGAAAGTTAACATCAAGGTAAGAAGTGGTATTTACAAGTGTTAGATTTGGAACTTGAACTTTATTTAAGAGGTTAAAGACCAAAGCCTAAATGTTTGCCACTCAGTGATATGTTTTTTTTTCTTGCAGGCCATGCGGAGAGCAATAACAAAGAATACCATTCTAGTATGTTCAATTTGGTTCTGCAATTTGTGAGCTGTTATTGTCATTGTTGCTTTGTCTTTTGTCTTTTTCAGACATTTTGTTGTCTCATTGTAACCTGCTTTGGGGTGCAAGATTTTGTAATAGTGAAGGAGTTGTGGAAAATGTTAAAAAATTGAAAGTCTGCAGTGATAGATCTTCACTAGTTACAGGTGTTTGCTGTCAGTTCAAAATGTGGACTATTGTTAAAAAAACAGCCACAACTGTCACCCTCTACTAAAAAAAAAGTTATGCCTAAATGCAAGTTACTGTTATTCTGTGTTCACTGTTTGTATGTGGGTCACTTGACTGTTGTGGCTTGTTTTAATTTGTTTCTTTTGTTTGTTTGTTTATCTTTTGTTTGAACCTGTCTTCCTCTCTGTCTTCATTTTCACCTTTTAGGCAACATCTAAGTATTGCAGTTCCTGTTAATACACTGTTACAGTTATGCTATTGTCTAAACAATACATGAATGCTCTGTCTCTGTTTCAGCTTTGTGGCTCAGCACCTCAGTTTCCTCATGGTGTTATGGATCCAATTGAAGAAATAGCCAAACTTGCCAAAAAGTATAATCTTGGTTGTCATGTAGATGCCTGCCTTGGTGGTTTTCTGATACCATTCATGAAAAAAGCTGGGTATGTCTCTTTTATAACACAATCCCCAGTGGTTTTTCGGTGCTTTCATTTGGGTAAAAAAGATAAAAGGTAGAAATACCCACAAGCCAGAAGGGTCATCCTAACTGAGCTTATCCTACCCTCCATAAATATAAAGCTTCTGAAAATATGGCTACTCCCCCTCGACTGGATTCCATTCCGTAACAGTTGCCCCTCCCTTCCCATTCCCCCCCCCCCCCCATATTTGCATGATAAGAAATTGGGCTTTCATCTCACAGATTCTGATTTTGTATCATGATATGAATACTAATATTGCATATTTTTGTTGATTTGTCCAGGTTTAGTCTTCCTCCATTTGATTTTTCTGTAGATGGAGTTACAAGTATATCCTGTGATACACACAAGGTACGTCAAAGTGAGAGGTTTCCAAAGTGCCTCTGTGTATGTATATTTTCTCAACCCTATTTTAACATTGAATGCAAAATGAAATCTATTGAGTTTAGTGTGTCCTACTAGTATTCATGTCTCTTTTTTCTTCCCTTAAGTTTATCTAAGTTGTTTGTTGTTTTGCACTTTGATCCCTAAGTGAAGACTGTCTGTTCTCTCTTCAGTATGGATTCTCACCCAAAGGATCTTCAGTTATCATGTACAGCAACAAGCATCTCAGGCATTTTCAGGTGAATTGATTCAAAGCAAACTTTACTTCTTAGAAACCTCTATAGAAAATACTATTGACTCTTAAAACCTTGCCTCTTAACCCTTTAACTCCTAAGATCTGATCGTTAATTCTCCCCTGTAGCTGCTACACATTTCCTTGTAAATTAGTTATGAGAACTTGGTGCTAGATCAAGATAGCAGCTTCTACCTGATGAGTTTGAATATCCTCATTACCTGTGTGCTAAAGAATGTATGGATATTGTAGGGAGAAGTTTTATGTTAATCACATCTGGGAGTTAAAGGGTTAATGTACTCAGAATTACACAATTAAACAAAAATCATATCCTTACCTTTTGTGTAATTCCTTGCAGCTTTTGTATGCAACTACTGGTAGTAAATTTCCTCAGCATTAATTTTGTATGAATTTTTATTTCTCATTGGAACTTAATTTTTTTTTTTGGTTTTTTTTTTTTTTTTTGGGGGGGGGGGGGGGACACCAAGATTACCAATTGCTGACTTTCCACAAAATTCGGCTAAAATTTAAAATGCATGAAATTCTTATGCCAACATGGGAGGTGCAGTATACCAAATTGTGGTTCTAGTTTGCTGGCAGTTTGCTGTTTTTTGCAAAGGAAAAACAATAAAACTCATTTAGTTATGCAAGCTGCACATTAAAAAGAAAACAACAACAAAAAAGACATGCTGAAGTAGACATTTTGTTTTTATCAACTGAGTTGATAAGGTGAATTGCAGGGCCATCATAAAGAGATTCTAAAACTGACATTTTGAGCATTAGCATTGGAAAAAGGTTAAGTTTTCCTGAAGATGGGGATTGAATGTTGCAAAAGCTGCTTTGTTTACTCAAAATGAAATTCACTTGTGCATCAAACCTAGTGTAGAAAGGATGCAGCTCATGTAAGGGGATTTACAGTGTTTTTTTTGTTTAGTATTTTGTTGCACCTGATTGGCAAGGAGGAATTTATGCCTGTCCATCAATACCTGGCAGTCGACCTGGTGCAATCATAGCAGCGACATGGGCTACAATGATTTACTATGGAGAGTCTGGTATGGAAAGCTTATCCATATAGTGGATGATTTTGTAGTTAACTAGATTTAATTTAAAATGTTTGAGTGAGAGTGTAATTCATTTGGTTACAACCATTCAGCAGTATCTGCCACAATCAATACAAAAATGGCTTTTTTTCTTCCAGGTTATGTTGAGAGCACAAGAAAAATTATATCAACAAGAAAGAAAATTGAGGATGGGTGAGAAAGATTATTAATTTTGTATTTTAAGGTTTATTTTACAAAACCCTCAGCTACCGTTGTGGATATTAAGTTTTGCATGGGCCTTTTTTTTTGGCTGATTTTCAGTCCAAAAAATGTATGGTAGACATGAGAGAGATTTTGATATAGAAATCGTGAGAGTGATAGAGTTACCCATGTGACCTTTACAACGGTATGTTAAGCCTTATAATTCTTTCCTACAGAAGGGAGATGCAATGAAGATGAGATTGAAATTGAAAATTCATTAATGTTTGTCTTTAGTTAATGAATGGAAGTTTTCTTTGCCTTGTACCCCTATAGCTTGCGAAAGATCAAAGGTATTTTTGTTCTTGGAAAACCTGAAGTGAGTGTGGTGGCGTTTGCTTCACATGATTTTGATGTTTACCACCTGGGCGATGCTCTCACCAAGAAAGGCTGGCATCTAAACACCCTTCAGTTCCCTTCAAGGTTTGTATTCACTGTTTCTTTCAGTCACTCAGTTTTCAGAACTGTACCCAACAGTATGATAATAAATTGCACTGGACAATGACGTAGGCTTTTACAAGCTACTTGTTCCCAGGGTCTCTCCCTTTAAGGAGAGAGAGAGAGAGGACCTGGAAACGAGGTTGGTTTTTAATACGCTTTATTCTCAAATGTTCTACCAAATCTACACTGATTTAATAAACAGAATTCTTAAAATAATGAAATGAAAGTTGTGTATCTGTCCATGGCTGATATGTTGTATTTCGATTTTTTGCAGTATTCATATTTGTGTGACAGCTTTGAACACACAGCCAGGTGTGGCTGATCAGTTTATTAAGGACGTCAGAGAATGTACCGCTGCACTTTTGAAAGATCCTGCAGCAAAATCAAGCGGCATGGTGAGATATTCTGTTAGCACAAATAAATGAAATAAAACGAATTTGACCTGTGGATGATAATCATTAACGAAATAATTATCACAGATGAATCGAGTTGAAGAAACTGCAGAAAAAGGCCCCGAAAAGTCAGGTTTCGACAGGGTGTGAACTCGATGGTGGTAGGGTGCCACTAGCCACCGAACTTGGTGGCGAGGCAAATTTCCTTCTTTGAAATGGTAGTAACATTGAGCTAGTATGTGAGAGGAACTCTTTCAAAGCCTGAATTTTTTTAGGTTTCCATATCTGCAATTTCGTCTAATGCAGTTGATCTGTGAGGTTTTGTCCGTCTCGTAATTCAGTTACTGACCTAATATGTGCGTCGTAAATTTTTAAAGTAATGACGTATCGGTTTTTCGACAGCTTATTGACTTTGCTCTTATTGCAGTCTGCCATCTATGGTATGTCCCAGAGCATTCCGGATAGATCCATTGTTAATGAAATAGCGTGGGGCTTCTTGGACTGTATGTACAATGTCAATCACGACGCAGCTCATGAGAATGGAGTCGTCAAGCATTAATTTTGTTTTTGGTACGAAGTAATAAGGTGCAAGTCACACAATTGATTCGTTAATTTACCTCCACGCCCGAGGTGTCACGCAACCTTTCGTCCAACTCTTTTTCGACGGAAGCGTGGCGTGACATTCCAAAGTTCGGCTACGCAGGGGCTCTCTGTCTCTTTATGTATTGGAAAAGATGGAACGCTTTTTCAGTCGTGTACCTTTGTATTTATCGGGTAAATTAGATAGAGTCTATTTTCTACGGCTTTGATTGGGATCAACAATTTCTGGAAGAAAGCGATTTTTCGTTACATCTGATGGACTAGTGAGTCAACGATCGTGAAATAGACACAACATGATATAACGTTTCAGCGGTAGCCTTTTGGGTACCAAGGGCCTTTTGATTCATGGTACTGACCCATAGAAACCTAACTTTGAGAACAAGATATTACTAATATATTGATCATTCCTGGGTGAAAAAAGAATAAATGAGTATAACTTAGCAGCTAGAATTATTTTAAAGAAACACCCTAGAAGAAATGCACCTATAATCTTATTACATTGACCTATTAACTTACTTATTATTGGCCCTGATTTTCTTTAATAAGGGCGACAGGAAGGGAACTTAAACCATTAGCCTAAGGAGCAGGCATTAATTTATAAAGCGTGGTTACATTAATATAAGCTAGAGGAAAAAAGGTTTTTGATAATATTATTTACCTATTTCAGTGCAAACTATAAAGGCTATAGAATTGTCAGTTGCATCACGGGGCGCCAACCATCAGCTAGGATTTGCTGGCCAGGTCGGCTCATTCTCATGAAGAATTAGAGAGCCTACGTATCGGGTGCTCCATGCAACCGCGTGCGAGTGACTTAGACTGTCACGCGAGATAGAGAAATGATCGCTCGATTTTCGTTTTTCTGTGTTTGGTTGTTCGTTTTTAATACATAACATATCGAATACTTTCTTATGGATGGGAAGCAAAACAACCAAGGGTATCACATATTTCAAGTGTTTTTACGGTCGATCCACCCTTCTTCGTTGTATTTACTCAGGCAGGTCCTAGGGTATCAAATACGCATGCGTCGCAGGCCTGGATACATTCCGGTTAAAACTCAAGGGAGCCTTTTCATTTTAAATTTTTAATGAATTAATGTAGGAATGCGGGGATTTTTTTGGAGTTTGATTAATTAATGATTATCTAGAAATAAGATTTAATATAGATTTGATTAGATTTGTTCCTGTGTTCACGCTAGGCTGGAGCATGTTTAATTTGATCAGAAAAAGCTAGATTGAACACGATAGACCTGAGAAACGACGATCGGAAAATATTCTCTTTTTGTTGGTTTCGAGCCCAATAATTTGAAGAAAATATCGAGATGACAAAGAACAGGATTTTCAAATCAATCTTTCCTAGGGTGCGGCATTGTTGCCTTCTTATCATATTTGAGGCGCAGCTGGTTCTTTGCTCATCCACAGGTTGAAGTAGCTTTTATTTTGAGATAAGGGAAAAAATAAAGGGTTAGACTTGGGGACGCGAAAATTTTTCATGATTACGCCAAACATGTTTCAGTTCTAAAGTGAACACACCATAATGAGTTAAGTTTCGTTAAAACTCGTTGCTGTCAACTCATCATAATTGTAGTCATTGTTTATCTTCACTTTTCCTCTTAATATTCAGTCCTGCTCAGACAATTACAACATGAACCGTTGCTTGTTGCTTTTTTGGATGTATTCAGACTCTTAGCAAGTCGCCAATTGGGGTTTAGTTGTTAAGAAGAGGGTGGAATCCAGTGGATTAAGGCGCGTGGGGACTCACGGGAAGAACATGGCGGCCGAGTACGAGTCTTAACCCATTAACTGCCAAGATTTTATTGTTAATTCTCCACTGTTGATACTGGATGCTTTCTTGTAAATGAGTTGTGAGAATTTGGTGTTAGATCAAGACAAAAACTTCTCTCTCATTAGTTTGTATATTCATAGTACCTGTTTGTTGGATAATGTATGAATATTTTAGGGAAAAGTTACATGTTAGTCTCTTCTGGGAGTTAAAGGGTTAACCGCGTTTTGTCGTTTTTGTTTCACCATCTATTTTGCCAACATTATATTCTTATTCGTATCAGTTTATATTGTAGCAATGAAATGTAATTGATTTAGCTAATATGAGTGGTTTTTGTGTTCTCAGCAATAAAGTTGTTGATTTGTCATTATCATTGGAGTATCAGTTGTCTTAATCGATGCTTCCTTTGTTGGACAGTGTTAAGCTGCGGCAACCTCTAGTCTGGGCGGTCTGTTTGTAGAACGAACAAGGACGCAGGGCAAGCGAAAGTTGGCGAGAGAAAACGAAAGGGTACTAAGGAAGGATGGAAGAACTCCTAAAATCCCTCTCCGATTTTTTCTTGCTCGCGAATTCATTCGTCTCTACTGACCAATTGGAACTTAGCTAATTTTATCCTTCATGATACTCAAACCGTGATTATAACATAGCGCGCGTACTTGCCCTATATAAGTCCTATTGAGCCGCTATGAACAAAATCTTTCTTTACGCACGCCCGTGCGTAAATGAGATGACGTGAGCATTTTTTTACCTGGCTTCAGAGTTTCCGTCCAGTTAAATTAAAGTGCAGTTTTCTTCCTCTTTGAAATATGGAAGAAACCAGCGAAGAGCTGCCCAATTTTTTTTATCAGCACTGATTCAACAAGCAACAAAAATAAAGCCGAAAAGACTTGCGCAGATCTTGTCGTCGCTCTGTTACAAAAGAATTTGCACGTGCTTTTAGCTGTGTCGTAGATCGAGTTATGGATGCACTTGTGAAGTTTGGAGAGCACTCAAAGAGCTAGAGTTGCTCTCGGCTGCGCCTCGAGCTTCTCTTACGCATTTTTTCATGTTCTCCAAACTTCCCGCGTGCATCCATAACTCGATATACGTACGCTAAGCATGAACAAATTCTTTATTAGCCAATAGTGTAGAAATCATTCTTTTTTTTATTTATTAACGTTTCTGTTGTTTATTATTTTAATGTTATGTCGAGCCCCCATGCGTTTTTTTTTGTGGGCCTTTTTTTGTGATAACACAGTTAAATCGTTAAACTTAGCACTGCTACATTAATTATTGTTGTATATTCACCGTTGGAAATTTTTTGAGTTTGCATCTTTGTTTCCTTTAATGTCTGATTGAAACATGGATGCTAATCTTGTGTGTGACATGCTCCTTAATGTGAAATGGCCGGAACCGCTCTCTTCTAAGAAGACGAAACGGTAACACTGCCTTTATTATATATCTGCCTGCGACCGTAAGCGCAAACAAATGATTCAGAAAACGATTTCACAACAATGATTGAAGGCCTTAATGAAGACTGGAATTCTGATATAAAGTTAGAGCAAACTGCCGCACAAAGGAGACTGCAGCTCGCAATAACACAGTCAGTGAGATACGAGCGGTCACTGTTACATTCACTGTACCTCACAATTCTGTCAGTGAGAATTTCTCAACGCTGTTCATTTCAGTTCAGAAAGCTTGTCAACTGCCTCAGGGAGCCTAGCAACTGGACTTATCCTTGATGAAACCGCTGTTGATAACTCTCTCAACGCAAACGAAGGCGGCGCTCTTTCACTTAAATGTGCGATAGTCTCGTGACTCTGGCGCGTTTGTTGATCCTGGTGATAAATGCCAAACAGTGAACAAACTGCCCTCCTAAAATCTGGCATTCTGAATGCATACAAAAATGGATTCACAAGAGAATTCCCAAAGTTAAACAAGCTCAAAATGTTGAGAAAAAGATTGCTCGTTTTTCTGTTGAGAGCGAAGTACTTGACGCCAAGTACAACCATTGGAAGATAGGCGACTATGGAGAAAACTGTAGCCATGAACAACAGTCACCGTTAATTTGCGCTCTCTGTCCAATCTACGTTGGTCAGTTCGTCGCATTTTTACAAATAGAGCTGAGTACGACCCACAGATTACCAACAACAAGAGACAAATATAGGGCAACCAGGAGAACAGGGAACCCAACGGTGACGAATACGCAAAAAGTGCAACCGCATACGAACTCGTGATGACGGCAGACAGCATCCACATAGAGGCAATGAAGAACAGAACTTGGGACTTTGGAGTGGCACGATGTCTCCATGGTAACATGGTTGCGTATAACCTCTCGAGTGATATGGCGGCCAGGTTTGAAATCGAGGCAACACTTGCGAACATGTCCAACGTCAGGAAAGTGATGGTTTGCCACAGCTCACCCAAGCCTGTCATCTGATAAATCCATAGCGGTAAAACAATTAAGCCAATGCACAGGTCTGCCAGCGCCAAGCTGATAATGAGATAAGAGCTTAGCTTTCTTAGGCGGTAATCTCGTGCAAAGATAATAACAATCAGAAGGTTTCCTATTACTGTGACAAAGGCTTCGATGGCAAACACAGGACACCATGTTGCAACTTCAATCTTGCGTGTTGACTGGGAAATATCGTCGTCTGAGAATTTCACCGTGGACTTCTGCATTTTTAGATCTGGAAGGAGAACACTAATTCTTGTCCTTCTCACCAAAGTTTGATAAAGACTCCTCGCTAAACTTATTCTCAAATTACAGCTAACAATTCTATCAAACAGCTTCGGTTCTGCTGATGGTATTAAAGTGATTCCTCAGTATTGCGCTTCGCATCCTGAAGTGCGCATTAAAATCACGTAATCAGGCGACTCAGCGACGTGCACATTGTTTGTTAATCAGTGGTGATAAGGTACGATGGTCTTTAGGCCTACATTTTTTTATTACATAACTTTGGGGTACACGTATCCCCTTTAATTGAAGAAATTATTTAAAAAAAAACTCATCGAAGAGCACAAAAGAAAAAAGCTTGCAGAAAGCCCGTAACTTGAGGATGCAAATTATGATCTTGAAAGCAAAAACTTGAGTAACGTTTTGAGTCGATGTCGTGTAAGATTGGGTGATTGTGTGAATGAAAGTGATCCTCGCAGTAATGTGCACTACCTAGGCAGTAGTGAAAATAAGGCCTGAAAAAGAATTCAGGCCTGTACGGGATTTGAACCCATGACCTCTGCGATACCGGTGCAGCACTCTACCAACTGAGCTAACAAGCCAACTGGGAACTGAAAGAGCGTGCTCCATGAGAGTAAAGAGCATAGAGCTGAGTTAAAGCTGTCACGCCATCTGCCAATTGTACTTTGTTCCGACCTTTTCCGGGACTTTTCTCTAGTTTTTTTTTCTTTAATTGAAAGAGAAATTTCGGAACAGGCGAATCGGCCAAATAGCAACCAGAAGAACCAACACAAAGGTTTGTAACACATGCCAGGCTCGCCGCAATTGACGTTGATTATAACTGTGAGCGGTAGACGGGAAAAATCCTCAAAAGATTAAACGAAATGGCTGGTCCGAGGTTTAAAGGTTTTCAACACTCCGTTAGATTGCAAGGTTACGTACGTATCAAACACAGCTAACCAACTCGTGTAATATATGGTTTCATGTTCAAAAACAAAAGAGGAAAACAAACCTCAGGAAATGATTTAAAAATATTATTATACCCATTTTGAAATCACTGCTAGTCCCGTTAATGCCGTTGGGGCTCTAATTGGTGTCGATTTATTCACGGAAATCGCACCATTTTTTTGGCTTTTAAATTGGCATTCTTTTTCCCAGCCAATGAGCAGGCTACACTAAAAACAAAACAACCAATCCAGATTTCAAGGCTTGTTTAAAGTAACCGATCAAATTGCAGGAAAATGAAAGACAAAGAAAGAGTATCGTTTTATGGCAAATTTTTGCCTACCTTTTGTTTCCAAATTTTCTTATTTCCCACCCAAAAATGGATGAATTTAATTTCGAAACGGCTCAGTCACTGCATCAATAAAATATTTGAAGTGACCAAAGTCCCTGTATTTGGGCGATTTCAAAAATGGATGTAATCAAGTGGTAATTGAACCTCGTGTCTGTGCAATTCGAAATCGAAATTTGAAATCACGCGTATGATTTTCAGCCCAAATTGCACTCTCACTCAGTTTAAAATTACCATTATTAACCAAACTGGCAAAACCGTTAAATTCATACAAATCATGACCCCCGGTGTCAGAGCTCGTCATGGCGATCTCCCGGTCATCGTAGTCAAGTTTCGCCTCAGAAATTACATCGGCCGCACTGCGAGAGAACAAATGAGAGCCCTGCTCTGATATCCTATCCGATCCGTTGATTGGAAGGGCCACACCAGTCTTACGGCGCTGTAATCCCGAGCAATCCTAATGTCCCGGTTAAATTCGGCTGTCGTTCCGTCAGGGAAACACACGCTTGAACATTTTGTGTTCTAACTAATCACGTTGATAAAACTTTCGTCATTTTTTAAGAGCCACAATGGGGCCGGATTTCACTGAATATTTACACTTTCCCGAATGCTGTCTTAAAGGACTAAAAACGTTGTCAAATTCGACCTGCCGGAACGCGCAGAAGGTGAATCGTTGATGGTTTGACATTTTTGACAGCCTTAGTCTTGTACAGCCAATCAGATTATTTTGAACCATTCTAACGGTGATTCTGATTGACTTATTGTGGCAAGCTTTGTGAAAGTATTGAGCATGCTGACGACACTGTAGTTCTCTTTAGAACTAAAGTTTGTTTTGAAAATTGAAAGTAATACGTGGGGAATTTCACAGATTCTTTATTATATTACAAATAGAGAAGCCTTGACTGTGCTCTGTTTTCTTGTGTAAAGCACGTAGGAAGCAGCTAGAGCACGAAAGAAGTGTAGGGAGAAATACTCGACTACGTCTCGTGTTTCTCCCTACACTTCTTTCGTGCTCTAGCTGCTTCCTGCGTGCTTTACAACAGAACAGAGCACAGTCAAGGCTTCTCTATTTGTTAATTGTGCGATAACTTTTTTTTTTCTGAGGAATCACCTTTTCAAAAAACTCTGACTACATGCAAGGTAAACAACCAGCTCCCAAAGCTAAGCCAAGTGCCTATTTAATGTCGTACAATCAGAGGAAAGGTTGTTAGAGACTTAAGTTGATTTCGTCATTGAATTGTGAAAAAATGGCACCTACCTTGAGGATAGAGATGCCCTGTCGCTATTAGTTCAAGGTCAAAGATGGACCAAAGAAAAAAAAAGCATGCATCCAGTATGGCGTACACAAGAAGAAATTGTCGGTTTCGTATCTCTTAATATGACAACTAATCAGAATAAGATTGTCGTTACAGCCGTGAAGGTGCGTTTTTGAATGGATGCTTTTATGTCATTTTATTGTCATTTTGACAGGCAATTTCGCAAATGGATGGCTTGTGCACACACTTTCTATTTGGTTGCCACATTTTGCATAAATTGAATTATCCTATAAGAATTACAAAGAAAATTTAAAATGGTAAAATGTATACTATATTTTAAACTAGACACCTGCAACCATTTTCTCGGGCTACTTATGTGTAACGCAGAAAGATCATCTTTGCATTAGGACCTTAGAAATGCAAACAATCACTTAAACACCGAAAAGGAAGTCTAAGAGGCTCCATTAGGCAAGAGCTTTGAGCGTCGTGTATACCTTCTACAATTTAAGCTTGAAGTGAAGGGAATGTAGCCTTTGTTATCAGATAGAAATGGAATGTTTGAAACATATTATCTATCTGCAAAACTATAAATAAAAATTGGCAAATTCACCTTCATAAATATGCACATCCATTGCTTTTTTTCACATTTGTTGTCTGACGTGGCATACCATTTACCCTCTTCCAATAAACATTAGGATTTACTGTTATGTTAATTTAAAGGAAGTGGAAATCAAGGGTTCATTAGATGAATTTTGCAAAGATAGTAAAATATCCTGTATACTTTGTTTGTATCGAGGTTTCCCATATCTGCATTTCCCCCCCCCCCCCCCCCCCTCCACGTATTGCCCAAGCTTAATGTTTTCTGGGAATCCTGAAAATTATAAAAACCCTGGATAAAGCGTAGGGGATACCCTAGGTTTAAAGTAAATAAAGGCGAACTATTCTTATATTCTGTTTAAAAAATTTAGCTACCTTCCCCCCTACAGCCAATCTAAAATAGCCTTGAGGCCCCTTTTTTTTCTCCCTTTCTCTACATAAATAGTATCGGTCCCTAAGCTCATTTTATGATGCTAACCCCCCTAAAATTCTGTATAAAAATTTAGCCACCCCCCCCCTCTAGCCAATCTAAAATAGCCATGAGGCTCCTTTTTTTTCTCTCCCTCTACATAAATAATATCGGTCCCTCAGCTCATTTTATGATGCTAACCCCTCTAAAATTCTGTATAAAAATTTAGCCACCCCCCCCTCTAGCCAATCTAAAATAGCCTTGATGCCCCTTTTTTTCCCTCTCTCTCCCTCTAAATAAATAATATCGGTCCCTCAGCTCATTTTATGATGCATTTAAGTACTATCTACTCAGTTAATCATCTTAGAGGTAGTTTAGAAAATGGAAAAGGACCATTTCGTGATTGATATTCAGTGCAATGTAAACGTACAAAACGGGGCAAGATCGTCTCCTGCTTCCTGCCACCAAGCAATCTCGCGTGTCATATATTGTTGATATCCGGTTAAGAATATATGAAAGTCATATATTTGAACTGCGGATAAAGACATGAATGAAAGTGATCCTCGCAGTGATATGCACTACTTAGGCATATGACTTTCATATATTCATATATTCATATATGACTTTCATATATTCTTAACCGTATATTCATCACTTCACGGGTTTATTTAGAACCACCATCATGACCAGCTCCCAGTTGGCTTGTTAGCTCAGTTGGCAGAGCGCTGCACCGGTATCGCAGAGGTCATGGGTTCAAATCCCGTACAGGCCTGAATTTTTTTCAGGCCTTATTTTCACTACTGCCTAAGTAGTGCATATCACTGCGAGGATCACTTTCATTCATTGTTGATATCATTGATAAGTTTTTTAAAAATTACTTAATTAAATCATTTAAAAATCATTAAATTTCTTGATTGCTCAATATTACCAGTCCGAAGTAACATAAGTATCCAGTGGTTTTTGTCAAAACCTACGTTGAGCTTTACAGCTTCTAGAAAATGATAAAAGATGGATATAGAAGAGAAAGTTAAATCATACATCCATTTTGAAATCACTTGTGATCCTTGCAATCTTTTTGGCTTTCAGCAGTGTGATTAATTCATGAGTCGCACCATTCTTTGCTCTAAATTGCATCTTTTCCCGAGCCAGCGAGAAAAGAACTCAGACAAAATTACCAATCTAATTCTATGGCCTAATTAACAAATCCAACTGGGAAGAAAAAGGCCATCGAATGGTGAATTTTGCTACTATTGTTGCTGAAATTTGCTTTGGAAAAATGAATTAGTTTCGGGACGTGCAGTTTCTATTTCTGCCGTCAGTTGCGGCGAGTAAATTTGGCCACTTTTGAATAGTTGCAAAACAAGAGAATATAAATTGATATTCTCTTGTTGTAAAAGTGTGGCAAATGAACTTCTTGTCGTGCAAAGTTGATCTGAGATGATGCTATTGATTTCAGGTGAACTTTTTCTTTGCTCAGTTCAATTACCGGAAGTAGAAGCATATAGCTATCACAGTCACATTTACGTGTTTACGTCACGAACCTTTCTGTGTCACGGATGCCTAGGTCACGAGACCTCTTCTGTGTTACGCTTTGCTCGATCAATCTGTAAGAGTAAGAGTACCCTCTTGTGATCGAGTTTGTTTGTTCTTTTACGGATTTTCCGGCGAGAAACAATGTTTCGGACATTGGGTTTTGGCATAAGTACAAGCATCCTTCTTATACCAGCCCTTTTTCTCGATAGACAACGGTGCACCGTCTCTGCAGCTGAGAAAAACGCAAAACCTAACATAGCAATCATTGGAGCAGGCATTGGTGGTTCGAGTGCCGCGCATTTCATTCGACAACTCTTTGGACCCGAGGCAACAATTGATGTTTACGAGGCATCAGATAGGATAGGGGGACGTTTGAGTACCGTGGAAATTGCTGGGAAAAGGTTTGAATCAGGAGGATCGATAATACATAAGAGTAACAAATACATGGCAGATTTCGTCGAGTATCTCGGTACGTATCTCAGTTTCATTTCTGCTTAAAGACATTCTTTTGTTATTATTGGTACTTAAGTTAAATTATCACAATCAATAGTGATATATCTAGTTCTTTTAAGATTCTCTGACATCCATTGATTGGATCATTTCGATTTTACAGAACAACAAGGAACGCTTACCTCTTTTGGTAGATCGGAAGCTTAAGCTAGAGGTTAATTTGTCAGATTTCAAAGTATTTTTCCTTGATTTTTACTAAGAAGAAATAAATGAAATAAAAAGGAAATTTAAGTAATGAAAAACTTCCAGATTTTGTTGATGGGTTACGAGAGGCAAGACTGGTAAGAACAAAACAATGACTTCCTGCTCACCACATTCAGGTGTTTCTACTCTCCCCCCAGGAAACTGGTAATGACCTAAGATAAATGAAATGCATCAAAGCAAAACATGAAAAAAATGGAAAAAAATGATAGAAAAAGTTATGACAATTTTTCAGATACCTACCTCTAGCTTGTAACACTTTCATATTCCTAATCCATGGCACTTATGCGAGGAGTGGATGTATCAAACATTTAGAGCCCTTATCACAACTTAACCCTTTACACCCAAACACCAGTATGTATATTCTCCATACTGTTCTCCATACATTTCTTAAGATGCTAACAAGGAGAATTTGTTTAACCATCAAGAACTTCTTTAGTTGTTGATCATTTCCCTTATTCTCATGACCTTAATGTTTTATTCAGGGGTGATTTACAATAAATAAGATAACACACAGGTGCTTGTGAGTTAGTGAGATATCAACTTGAATACTCATAGAGAAATCCCATATCTATGTTTGCCCATGTATTATTCCCTATATATTTGATGTAAATGTTTACTCCATGTCCATTCTAGACTTCAAACACCAAGAAATAAAAATGTCATTTCTTGCTTCATGACCATCAAACGTAAGCCACCAATTGGAAACCTTCACTGCATTTTTTCCTCCTTTCCGCGGTGACCAAAACAATAACAGCTTGGAGCATGGGACATATTTATTAATTTTCTTATTTTTTCTCTATAAACAGGGTTAAAAAAACTGAAAAGCAGTGAACCTAACAGTCTTCTTGGAATTTATAATGGGGAAGAATTTGTCTTTTATGGTAGTAGATGGAAACTTGTGAATTTCATAAAGCTTGTTTGGCGGTATGGCTTGTTTGACTTGTACACCATGAACAATTTCATCACAGAAATGTTAACAAACTTTTCAAATATTTATGATCTACAAGAAAAGGAACAGGCATTCAATACTGTGCCAGAAATGTTGCGAGCTCTAGGTGGAGAGAAGTTCTATGAGTACACACAGCAAACAACACGACAAGCTTTGGAGAATATTGGTCTTAATCAATTGTTAATAGATGAGTTAGTGACAGTTGTCATGAGGATCAATTATGGTCAAGATGTGACTCTAAATGGGTTTGCAGGTAAGTTGTCTGGCTCAGTGCATTATTAATTTTTTCCAACTGGTTGGCTCCACAAGTGGTCAAGATAAGGCAAATACTGTGTTCTAAGCAGGCATGGTGGTCCTGTTTTGCCAACTTAGATTGGACACTGTGAAACAGTCACTGTGACTGGTTGACATACTGCACAACTTTTGACAATTTTTTTGGTTGCAAGCAAATCTTTTGTTATGGTATTTACATCACTGGGATCACAAAGCATATCTTGAACCCAAGAAACAAAGAAAACTGAGACAACATTACTGAAATCCCTTTGTTTTTCCCATGGCCTCATTTTCTTGTCTGAGCCAGAGGAAAGATTCTTTGGTTAGTGGTGTAAATTAAGTTGTCCAACTAAATTTGAATTAAAATCAGATCCTAGGTCAAAAGGTGGAGTGGCAGAGATATTGTCATTTGCTACTTTTTGATTTTCAATTTTTCCTAAGTTGAAAATCCTAAAAATGGATCTTGTGGATAATGCCCTTCAGTCAGTGTTTTTTTTCTGACACTCTACTGTCACAGGAGGTACCTAATATAAATTGTCAAGGAAATTTAAAGAACTAGGGGAGGGGGTTGTTGTTGCTTTTTCCAAAGATACCAAGGATATGCCAGCAGTTATGGGGCGTTGGGCCTCTTAAAGTGCCACCCTCGACATCAAGGTAAAATTTGCACATTGGGCACAAGAAAAAGATTAAAAAATATTATGACATAGCTCCTTTAACTGTTTGGGATACCTAGTTGTGAGAGTTAAGAGTGCTCAGCTGTGCCTTGCTGTGAGGGTTTTGCCTTCAGGTTCTCCAGATTTAAGAGTTTCTCAACAGAACACTGAGAATGCTTCAAATTCCAGTTTGACTTCGAAACAGTGGATGAAGAGCCACTTCATGGATCTGCCACTGCTTAATTCCATGATTACTATTAAAGTTAATGATTTGAATTTGGGAGTAACAGGTGATCATTTAATCTGATTGTCCAGTTGAGAGTAGTCCTGGGAAGTCCTGTTGTTGGTGGTGATGACTGATGTTTCCACAACCTTAGAGGAAGTCATCATCAAAGTCGATGCAACTCTGAAAATGGTGTCCTCTAAGGCTGTTGAAATGGTAGTCACCACCACCATCAACAGTCCTCAGGACCATCCTCAATTGGACAGTTAGAATACATTATCCCATTATTTCCATCATCATCATTATTATTATAATTATTGTTGTCTATCTGTTTTTGTAAAAGGAGCAGTGTCCTTAGCAGGATCACAGGGTGGTCTTTGGTCTGTTGAAGGAGGGAACTGGAAGGTTTGCGATGGATTACTTTCCAGCTCAAATGCTACTGTGTACAAAAACACCAAGATATCAGAGATTGTGAAAAGAAGTCAAGGAAGTTCTGTATGCCCTGTGTACACCTTAAAAAGTGACAGCCAAATTCCAGATCAGCATTATGATGTTGTCATTGTTGCAGCACCCTTAGAGATTGCAGATTACTATTTTGATTGCAAAGACTGCAACAACTGGCCTACTCCAAAAGACCTAGGAGAATTTTGGCGGACAATTGCTACTTTTATACATGGTCAAGTCAACATGACTCATTTTGGATTTTCAACTGAGGATGATATTCCAGAAGTGATAGGCACAACAGAAACACCCACAAACTTTTTTAACTCTATTGGCAAGCAGGAGCCTGTTGAAAACAGGACAGAAATTGATCCAAAGGAATTGCCCATTAACAAAATTTTTTCACGCTCTAATCTGACTGCATTGCAACTTAATAAACTGTTTAGCAGAGTAGATGAGATGAAGGTAGTATCATGGCTGGCATATCCACACTTTACCCCTCCTGAAAAGTTTTGGTCATTTGTTTTGGATGATGGAGTGTTCTTTGTCAATGCAATTGAATATTCTGCAAGTGCAATGGAGATGTCAGCAGTTAGTGCTAAAAATGCAGCTTTATTAGCACATCATTACTACTCTGGCAAGCTATCAGATGCACACATCAATGACAAGCCCTCAAATCTCAGGAGTGAGCTGTGAGATTAGATAAAGTAACATTTACGTGTTTACTAAACTGTTTAAGCTTATTTTCAAATGACATCACAGTAGCCTTATTGGTCACTTAAACAATGGTATGGCTCCTGTGTTGGTATAACAAGTCAGACCTTTGTGATTTTTGAATATATTTTGTTGTACATGAAACTTTCTTTCATTCCAAGAAATCTCTATGGCTTTCCACCATGGGATTGTAAACACAAAGATCTACAATAAAATGCCCCTATAAAAAAATTGTATACCAAACTCAAACGTCAAATATTTTTTCCACTTTAATGACAACTTTTAACAGCTTTTATGTTTTGAAAAATGCTTAACAATCAAAGAAAATATACAAGACATGAAAATCTTTTAAAGTATGTAATAATGATAACGTCTCAATAGTCTCACAAAAAAGTGCTGTTTTGCACTACAAGTGTATTATTGGAAAATCCTTAATTTTTCTCACATGTTAATTTCTAAATTTTTTGTCATAACATACAACAATATTACCTAAAAAGTTATAGGCGCAAATTGATAGCTTCTAAACAAGTTTATTAAGTCTAGATTGTATCCACAAAGCCTTTGTTCTTTCTTATAAAACACTTACCAATTAAAAATTTTAACTGTTCAAGATTTGTTGGCGGAACATATTTTGCCTGAAAACACTTACTATGTCACTGTGCTAAAAACGTATTAGTAGGTAAGGAAAAAAATTCCCTAGAAAAATATCTATCTTAGAGCCAAAAAGTTGCAAAATTTTTAAAAGATATAGATTATGTACCCTACTTTCGCCATGTATATTCGAATAGCTAACGCTGCTGGTTTCTAAAACACAGTATTCAGTTCATTTTTAATGAAATATTTCAATTTTTTTCACAAGTAGTACTTTAAAACGCTTTTAAGTACAAAGTAACGACAAATCTTACACCTTTTACACTGAAATTTTCAGTGGCTAGTTAGAACTCGAGAAGTGATTACAAAAATAGATGTGCACTTCTAGATTTCAGAGAATCAAATTACCAGTTATACCAAAACTTCAAATAGGTTTCAGAGCACTTTTCAAGAGTGTCGTAATATCAAATTCACAGTAATCACCACAGCCAATCATAACAAAGGAAAATATCACATAGGTCTTTTACGACTCTGATTGTTTGAGAAGATCCCTAAATTAGTTTCGAAACTCAGTTGATAATTTCCTCTTGAAACCCTATTCGGTTTTGCATTGAGGCCTGATAAATGCTGTGTTCGATCCATGTTCACGAGGAATACCAGTTGCCACTTAGAAAAATCGAAGGGTGTAAGGTGTAGTTCACCTCTGGCTTGGATGCTATAAAAATAATACCAGAGAGAAGAAAAAGAAGAAACTTTCAGTAGATAATTCGTCATCATATGCAAGAATGTTTTCAATATGGCAGTTTCGAACCATGAATAAGATTGGGATAATTATAATAAATTAATTTATATAATTGCATGTAAAAATTGCGAGCTTACATTGGAAACAATCTGTTTGAAAGAGAATTTGTCCTTGGCGGTGATAGATTATTTTCATTGAAGCAATAACTATAACACAATACTTTACAATAATAAAGGACGGCCTAGGAAAGCTTTCCCTAAAAATTGGAGAAAGCAGCAATTCAAACTTTATATATTGATACTGAATAATACTAGGAACATTGAAGACTAACCCTCACCTGATGTTTGTAAACTTTAAGCTGAAACCTCCATTTCCTTACGCATGTCTCTGAGCTTTTCCAGGGCTTTTCCCTTTACCTTTTTTTGTCTTTGTAGTTCCTCTTCCTTTTCAATGCATATGTCCAAAGGATTCTTTCCTCTTTTGTTTCGCATCTCTCTCCATTCCAGTGGCTTGAAAAGGGGAAAAATTTTATCAAAGGCAGTTTTATAAATCGAAATCACACAATGATGCAGAGCGGTGTTTCCATTATCGTCAAAACTTCTTACTTGAATCCACATTGACCTATTCATAAACGTGGAGACTGATTTTACATTTCCTTTTCTGATTGCCACGGACAAAGAGGACATTCCTGGAACTAATTCCTTAGCCTCTGAGTGATTCACATCAAAATCAGAAGGAAGCTGACAATTGAGGTCAACCTTTCTTGTAGTGATAAGGTACTGCATTACATGAGGACTCATAGCAGGCAAGGAACAGGCTTTAAGAAGTGCATTGTAGCCTCTTTCATCTGCTGCATCCAGTTGATCTTTTGAGAAATGCTCGAGTTTGTTCTGAATTTCGTCTGTGGTTAGGTCGCTTCTGCCCTTTTCCTCAACTTGCGTTTGCATTTCTTTATACTCTCTCCATAAATCCACGATAATCCCGGTGACACTGTTGGTACCATCCATATGCGCGGCGGCATCTGAAGATTGGACTATATCAGCTTTCTTCCCCAAAGTATCGTGCTTAACGCTTCCGTTATCACTGGAGTCGTCACCAAGACCAACTTTTCCGCCTCCATCAACAGCTTTGCCAGGAACTACTTCTTCCGAGCTAGTAGTGAGAATCAGTTCTTCATGCTGGCCGTAACCGTCACCAATTTTTGGTCGCTTTATTTGGGTGGACCATTCCTGATGTTCTTCATTGAATGTATTTACGCGTTCATTTTGATGGCTGTTGGCTTGCTTTCCTTCAAGAGAGCCATCATTCATTAACGGCACTTTTTTTATGCAATTTGGATGGTAATTAGATTTCTCGCCTCCCTCCATTTCCTTAAGCATGAATGCAATGGTCTGTTGGTTACCTTCGCTCAATCTACTCCATTCCATGTTCTTGGCAATGTCTAAAGGGCTCTTTCCCTCACCGTTGATCATCGTTTTCCAATTCTTGTTCTTGTATAGAGGGAATACCTTCTTAAAGGCAAATTTAGAACAGGATAGAACACAGTGGTGAAGAGCAGTATTCCCCTCCTCGTCAGAAGTTCCTACCGAAATTTCTTTTCCTCGTTTCGTGAAAGTTTTAAGCGTTTTGGCTTTCTTTCCACATTTAATAGCCACTGACAAAGCAGACATTCCTGGAATCAACCCTTCGCCTGCTGGGTGGTGCCTGTCAAAGTTAGGAGGCAAACGAGAGTTGATCTCTACTTTTGCATCATTTATGAGATACTGCATTACATGAGGACTCATGGATGGTAAGGAACAGGCTTTCAAGAGCGCATTGTAACCACTCTCATCTCTTTCTTCTAGCTGGCTAAGAGTGAATTTCGAAAGCTTGCTCTTTACATATTCCATTGTAAGATCGCTCGTTCCTGTTTCCTGCTTCACCTTTTTAGTGCTCCCTGGAATTTTCTTGTATTCCATCCAAAGATCGACGATAGCTTTAGTGACCTCACTGGTACCTTCAAAATACTTGCGATTGTTACATCCATCTTCTTGGCTCCTCTCTTGAGACTGCGGGGTTTCGCTTACGATACTGGCGTCAGAGTTACCTTTGACTTCGGCATCTCCTTCTCCACCGAACAAAGCTAAATAGTCGACTTCTCTCACCGAATGGGGAGATTTACTACTACTTTCTCTCTCTTTTCTAACCGCTGTCCCATCTGCCGACATCGTCTCGCCTTCTTGGTTGTTACGTCGTTTCCGGCATTTTTCTTGAATCTTTTGCCTTTTGAATGTTTGGCAGTCATTGGAGGATTCCTGCAGCGATCTCTTAACTCCTTTCGTCGTTTTGCCTGTGTTTTGCTGGTTAGACGAGGTACTTTCCTGCAGAGTTAGCGCATTTCTGTTGTTTTCAAGGCTTTTTTCAAAAGCCTCAATATCATTTGTGCCCATTTCTGTCTTAACTACGTCGTTGTTATGCGAGAAGGATGCTTCGATCAAAATCCAACGCAAACGGTGCCTCTTAGGGTCTGCCGCGGAAAAAATGGCAAATTGTGCTTTTCTATCAGTCATCTCATCGTTGTGACAAATACCGTGCCTGGTTGATATGGTTTGCACAGTCATTTGAGGCCATCGCCTGTTTGCTTCTGTGGCACTTGCAACGAAAACAATTTTCTTCTTGGTAGCACAGAAATTTGAATCAAGGACCTCTAAGGTCTCTCTTCTCCGATTTCCTGGAAAGTAGGAGAGAACCAGGAAAGAAACTCCCCTGGTGAGATCTTCTTCTGCAACGATGCCCACATCAAGTTGCTCAAGGATACGAAGGGGAGAATCTGCTGCTTCTTTATTCACCAGTCTATCATATTCAATTCTCTCTTTGAAACACTTGTCAGGACCACTGGTGTTCACAAAGTTGCAAAGGTGCTCTAGGATAATTTCCTCTTCCAGGGCTTCTGGTAGCTCGCTTTCAACTGGTCTCTCCACGATTGAACATTTCTCATCCCAAGGGAAGACTTGAGGCAGGACGAGGCTCTCAATCCAGGCTTTGTACTGAACTTTGACGAAAGAGTAACGGTTGCATCTAACAACCCATAGACCTGCTTTGTCACAATCATCGTTGAAGCGTAGATCTTCCCAGCAGGGCCATGGACGGTAAAAGACGCCTTTGTCCACAGTACTTTTGACATTGAGCAAGACCACAGCGTACACCTGGGTCTTCATGAACGGACTCACTGCTTTTGGGACACTTCTCATCAGACCAAGAACACCATAGCTCCCATGTTGCTTATCGCGGAACAATTTCGCAGGACCAGTGTAGGTATACAGTGGAAAGCCTTGGGCTTCAAAATCATCTTTAAGTGGATGAGACTCGTGTTCCCTGTCAGCCATGGTTGGAGTGTCCTTTCCCTGTACTATTTTTTGAAGACTTGCCAAAGGCTTAAGGAAAGTGCATCGCCGCATTTGCATCACCCCACTGTCATCTCTGAGTACTTTTACTTCTTTTCCAGGCATGTGATCTTTTGAAAATTCTGCTTCTGACATCATGGCGATATTGTCATCAATCATGAAGACGTATTCAAGCTTTAAAGAAAATGCGAACTTTTGAATAAACAGTCTGGCATAACCAATTCCTCCATCTTCCAGTCCAAGGCCGCAATTGGGTAGTTCCTCTGGAAGTGGTACAATGACGAGTACCTTTCCCCAGGTGGATCTGTAGGCCTCGAACTTTTCCTTTCGAACAACGACAACTTGGACATAATTGATAACGCGTCCGTTTTCTTGCATTACGTGGTGGTAATTCAAAGTGCACTTCCTAGGATCGTCTCTGTGTGAAGGATGAAATATCCAGTATGGCAAAGTGAGACCATCCACTAGAGATTTACTGCTCGTTAATTTTTCTTTTAGTTGAGTGAATGACGGACAATTGCTGGGCAAGGAGCATGTAACAGTGACGGGGATTCCAGCAATGTCTACCACCACATTTTCCAGCTTAGATTCTTTGCCCTGTAGAAGTCTTCCACACTCAGCACATTTCTCAAAATGGTACCAATGCCAAGCACGGGGGCCATTTGAACAATCATCAGTCCTAAGGTTTTGATGACCGGTCTTGATTAGCGTTTTCCCTTCCTCCTTCAGAAAAATGAATGGATTTTCCTCCATGTCATGAGAGTAGAAGCACCCTCCTATTGAATACTTCCCCATCTCAACCGGTTTGTCGAGCAGGCTTGGGCAAGTCGCGATTGTCTTCCAGTACGGAAATTGCCAGTATTTGCATTCATCTACATCTGTGATAACCGACTCGTCAGAATTATTTCTTTCCTTCCACTGGTAAAAGGAACCTTCGTCAAATGTAGAGGGTGAAGTGAGCAAAACTCTTTCGTTTCCCAGAATATTCAGTCGCAATTCTCTTATCAGGCACAAGTACGTTCCCGTCTTGCCAATCTGAGGTTCGGCTTGCAGAAGGATTCTGTTGCAGTGCGTTTGTGAGTTTCCATAATCGTAGCTGTCTTTATGTGCTTCATAGTCTAGCCATCGCAAAGCCGATGATTGTGCGTCTTTGATCCGGGGTGTCTTAGCCATATACCGGTCTGCTTTACTACAGGAAGTTGCACTTATTGATGGAGACTCCATAACTGACGTCTTGAGTCTCTTGAATAGCTGTCGCCCAATCAATACATATGGAGTCGCACTTTTGGGAACTTGAGTATAACGGCACATTCTTCCAAGCTCTTGAATAAGACTGGAGAGATAGACTGCCGAGCCCTCCTTAAACTCTTGACTACTATCGTAGCTAAGTCGCAAGTCGAGACAGTCAAAACTCTGGGGAAATGTGTCTCCCATGCGACCTTTGTCGACCAGAATGAGTATGCATGCTAGGTTTTCCAGGTCTTCATACTGCGTTATCAATTTGTGCACGTGCTGGCAGTTAACACATATTTTATGTCTAGGTTGTAGTTTCAACTCACTGCAATGACAATCAAACTTGTAGGTGCAAGCTTCTGGTTGAAGCTTTTTAAAGAAGGGATTTGACGATTTCATAAGCTGGTTCTCAATCTGAATACCTCCATAGTCTCTAATGACTTCAAAGTACTCTTTGAGACCCGAAACTTCTCGCGCTAATTGAACTGTGTAATAAAATTGATCAGCAGTTTTCATTGTTTTAGCTCGTACAATTTTCATCTTTCCTAGATCTCCCTTTCCGCTCTGGATTAGATCTTCCACTAAGGAACTTGTTTCATGTTTTTGTACTAGATAGTGCCATATTTGTACCATTAACTCACAACCATTTGCTTGCAATTCTTGTTGAATGTTTAAGGGTGTAGAGTGTTTTAATTCCTCGAGTTCTTGTGAAGGAAAGTGCATCATGCATTCAACAAATGAGATGGCCAGCTCCTCTTTCGATATCTGCAATTCATTACTCTCAGATGCCCTCTGTTTCTTCAGCTTCTCCACGTTCTTCAAGTCTTCCTTAAATTGTTGTGTTACTCTGTCGCGAATATTTCTTTGAATTAGCTCGAAGGCCTCCGGGTGAATGTACTTTTCCACGTCCGGTGCATTGAGTTTCTTCTTGAACAATGTGAGACGTCTGTGGAATTCATTAGTGGGTGATTCTTCGACTTTAACAGTCAGTGCTTTACATACCTCGTCACCTCTGTTGAAAACGCTCGAAAGTATAATGTGGTAGCAGTAATCAGCACAAAGCAAGGCATCAATTGGAAAAGAAGTCGAGCCTGACTGTGACATTTTCCTTCCTCTCTTGGCCTTATCCACAATATTTTGAAATGTCTTATCTTCCCTAATTTTCTGGTCTTTCTTGATGGGACTGTTCAGGGTGCTGAGATAGTAGTTCAAACTCATATACTGCTTCCCAACCGTGTTCACCTGCATTGGTGCCGACTGATCAGTGTAGAATTGGAAAGAAACTTTAGCCAAATCATGTTTTGGTTTCATGATAGAAACACCACATTTTCGCTCAATTTTGGCGGTTTGCAAACTGACGTAGTCATTCGCGTCAACAGAAATGTAGCAATCTCGTTCGTCGCAAGATCGAAAAGCGACAACTCCAACTCCAAAATCCATCTTAACCTCAAATTCTGTTGGTACTGGAGGATCACTTTTGGCTTCTAAGTTTCCATGGGTATCCGTGGTGACCGTCAACAAGCGTCCTCCTTTTTCTTCTGCTTTCAAAGTCACTATGCCGTGGCTACCTTGGATAAGGAATTCCGTTGCCTCTTCTGGTACAGATGTGACACCTAGGTTTCCCTTGGTAGAGAGTTGAAGGTACTTGTAGAGAGAATCGTCAATGTTTAGAGTTGACTTGAGTTTCATTCGCATTCCTCTCTCAAAGTTTTTAAGTTCAACTTCTGACCAGTGGACAACGTGAAGTTCAAGTTTCTTTGAGGTTTCCCCTACTCGCTCCAAGTCAGGTTCTTGCTTAAGGACCACGAGATCGCCTGCTTGGTTGGTTGGAGAGACGTTGTCCTTGAGAATAACGCACGGAACCAGAGGAAGACGAGAGTTCTGCGTCAGGAGGTTAAACGGTGTCGCTGAGATTTGTAGAACAATAACATTTTTGGGGGGGTTGCCTTTGGACCATTCATTGATGAAAAGATTATGGGCAGAGGGTTTGCTCGCTTTGTCTTTGGTTATTCCCCAGTGGCATTCGTCTGCTACAATGACAAAGAGTGTCTGGGGTTTTTCCTGAACATCTTCTTTAAGTTTTTCAAAATGCGTATCCGTCTCTGCGCTGCGAACGTACATGAACATCCGTTTCTTTCCATCACGTTCACAATTGCACGACTCGAGTTCTTCTTTTGAAAGTACACCTGCGTCAGGATGGCGAATCCTCTTCTCCGTCTGATTGCTTAGCATTCTGTACCGGGCTGTGTACACTACGAATTCAATATCGTTGAAGACCTCCTTGAGTCTTGAAATGTTATGGTAATGGGACATAATGGCTTCAATTCGTTTCCTTAAAATCGTTGCCATTTCTATTTGGGAAGGATAATAGCAAGGCTTGTCCGGGCTTGCTTGGACTTCCCGCTCAACTTCTTCATCTTCATCTGACGAGTAAATTTCTTCAGAATAAATATCTTGGCTCTCCTCCTTCTCATCCTCTGCATCGCTTTCAGCATAAAAGGTTGCTTCACTCAGACGAATTTTGTTGATTGTTCTTCGTATCTCCCCGGAAGGATCTGTTAGGTCGTCTATACGAAGATGTACGCTTGATATGTTTCCCAAGGAGGAGTAAAGTACAATTATTTGTTCAGAGCCAGCGAGGTTTTCGCGCAATATGGATGTGGCGTCCTCGTCATTTCTTTTCAAAAATTTTATACGTTTCTGATTCAGTTTTTGTAACGTTGGAAGTAATTCTGAAGTAGGAAGGAGGAGCTCGAGTAATCGGCCCGTTTCCTGATTGGAGACTTCAGTCGGGACGATTTCATTTACGACTTCGATTATGAAGTCAAGAAAATAAGATTCAGTCATTCCAAATGGAGCTTGCCAATAGTAAACCCTGTCATGGTCACCTTGCTCGAAGAAGCACGCTGAATCTTCGTTAAGTGAGAAATTTACCAAGAACGGGAGAGTATCATCGCGAAAGACTTCACCTGCAACTAAATATGTTACAATTTGGTCACCCCATTAACCTATCGTAAGCAAGTTTGTAATGAATCCTCTCTCAAGTTTGAAGTAAATATTTGTAACGTCTTTTCATGCCAATAATACCCATTTCACGATAACTACAGCCTGACGCCCTAATGCTCTATCGTTTTGATCCTGAATGACGAATTTACAGGAATTTGGTAAAATTTTTTCCACGAAAAAAAAAAACTACCGAAAACTGATTAAGCTCTGATAATTATTAAAAAGACCAGTAGACGGCGTTGGTTCTGTAGCAAGCACTATCTGAAAAGTTCACGAAACAATTCAGCGTTCCTTGTATGTGCAATTCTTTTTACCGCTGCAATGACCTTTCTTCTACAATCATAAAAATTACAATTTCCTTGACTGTGATTGGTTTGAAAAACTCTTTTTTTCCACCAATTCACTTGCCAAATTGTTATTGGATATTTTGTTTTCGGCAGTTTGTTATCAGACAGTTCAATAAGCCAATCACATTCAAAGTTGTAGTTTAAATCAACCCCACAAATAACTACACCAGAGGCGTACAAGTTGATTTTACGCAATGCATCGACATGTCGCGGACTCATGCTAATTTTTTGTTAAAATTTTATCGGCTGTTCGAAGAATTTCCTCGACTTATGAATTGTAAATCAAAACAATTTTTTACAAAAACCTGAAAACCATTAGGTCTGTTTATGAGAACAACGTCGTTTACGGGAAAAATAGACCTTGAACATTGGTAAAATTCACGAATTGCCTTGATTTCACGCTAAGATTCATGAGGACACGAAATGAACCAGAACGCGCTTTTTTATAAGTACTTCACTCTTATGATTACAGACTGGATTAGACTCACTCATTCCTATTACCATTACTAATAATATCATGATACAGAGTTCCCCTACATGAACTACATACAAATTGGGAATAACTGTACCTTGATCGGACATCGCTGTTCAAGATTGTAACATGTTTCCCATATAACGCCTGAAACGGAAGAGCACAGGTATCTTAGATGGAAACTACGGAGTATAAGTATTATATGACATAGCCAACGTCATCACTCGTGTACGGTCTAGTTCCATGAATTGAAGCGCATTAAACGAGACGAAGTGAGACGATTTGTGGACTCTCTGTCCCCTCACACAATGCTTGGAAACGATGTTGGAATCGACGGACTGTTCAATAATTTAAGTCGGCAGAGTGTAATTATTTCCTACTTATTTACGAAAAGAAAATGAAGAAAAAAAAACACCTTAAGTAACAAGATTTTTCTTTTTTCAGAGGGCACGGTAATGAATCCCGCAATCTGATTGGTTCTCAACCCGGTCAGTATTTTCCTATCTCTGCCCACGGGCCACGGTAACGCTTTCGTGAGTCGCCGAGTACATCCCAAATTTCGTTGCCATTTTTCATAAATATATCTCGTTTTTCCGGCTGGGCAGTATTTTTAAGCAAACACGTCGGTCACTACCTCAAGCCGATAAATAACTTGTGAACCCTCTCTTTTCTCTCTCTCAAATCACTGTGGTTGACAGAAAAATATTGGTTTTAGAAAGAATTTGTTTATGCAATAGTGTCATTACGTTAGTTGACTAGCGGCCTCAAAACCTTCTTCAATTAATTTTAATCGTTCAAAAAAAGTACCTAGAAAGTTAAAACGT
Organism: Pocillopora verrucosa; assembly: GCF_036669915.1. Lineage (NCBI taxonomy): Eukaryota > Metazoa > Cnidaria > Anthozoa > Scleractinia > Pocilloporidae > Pocillopora > Pocillopora verrucosa. The sequence goes on from NC_089314.1 coordinate 5,853,257, forward strand.
GAGGTATTTGGTTACAGTTAAACTGAATGAAGGAACTTCATTCATTTAATATCTGAATTTTCTCAAACAATTTGTTCGTAGTGAAAGAGCGAGCAAAGTTTTAAATTTAGTTTTACAACAAATATACGCTCTCGGTCAGTCTTTCCGAGTCCGTTCAACTTAGACATTTGTACCGTAAATTGTACTACAGAAACTGAAGGAATTTATTGAGAAAAGGCCGCATTAAATCCCCTTGTGTCTCATTGGAGTGTGCCATTTGAATTTAGTTTTTGTGGAGGAAAGACCAGATTTACACACGCCATTGCAGCAAACAAACGAGCAAACTCTCACAACTTCAAAATAAAAAATTTGAATTTACTCACAATTGCTTTCCTCGCCGTTTACTTAGTGAACAGAGGTAAATCTTGGTACATGAATGAATCTTCGATGAGAGTGAATAATACTTTCCGTTAGATCATTGAATGTTTTTGAAGAAAACATTGGCATGTGTGACAGTCCTTGCCAAACTAGTTACGTTGTTTTCAAATGTTCTTGCGCTTTTTCTTTTCTTACGCGCTCTCTAATTGACAGGTGTCAGATTGTGACAGATACTTTTTTCTCCAGCTATTTCTTACAAGGATTCTGCACAAAAGCAAGCCTGACTTCCGAAAACTTAAATAAATGCAAACTTGGTTAAGTACAAACTTTCATCTATTAAAACATGCCAAAAGTTTTATCGACGGGGACCGGAAAATTTCTGGATCGAATGCTACATGATTAAATATTTCCTTAAACTTTATTGACCCTTTATGAAGAGTTTTGACTTTTTTTTCCACTTTAGCTCATTTGCGAAATTTCATATGCTAAGTAATATTTCAAATAACCTGCGAGAAAACTTTGCACTCGAGATAGAGTCTGCCGTCTACACACAGTCAGATCTGTAGTAATTTGCTCGTTTGAGAGTTCGATTCGAAATAACAATATTTCTGAAGCTATCAAAATGCATAGTATAATATGGATCAACGTTTAAACAATTTTGTAAAATGCATAGTATAATATGGATCAACGTTTAAACAATTTTGCTTTACGTTAAGTACCTGAAGCTATTTTCTGCTGATCCCAAGTGACTGGCTTCTGTGCTCAGAGGTATTTAGACGGGAGGATCAGCTGCAAAGTAAATCAAAGATCACGAAATCAAGCTTCTTTCTAAGTTCACTCGCGGTATCGATGTCCCATGCCTGATTGCAAAACATCAACGATATATATAGCCTTGTCAGAAGATTAGCGGAATGTAAGTTATTTCTGCAAACTGCTTTGGAGTTTGAGGTGCTTAATCTCCCGTTTATTTCCTTGAACGAAATAAGGGCTCATCAATAATACTGGGAAAAAGCCGGGATGTTCAAGTAGCGTCACTTGTCAATCATTTTTGGTAGAATCGCATCATTGAATAAAATCTCGCATTGTGTTTGGTTAACGAAGCAAGGTATTTAGCGTGGAAGTGCGAGTTGAAAACGAGGCTAAATGATATTGTGTCGTATCCACGTAAGCATAACAACCAACAAAGTTTTCTACAATTTCATTCTATGAAAATTTTCATTTTAAAGTGTTTTCAAAAGCATTATCACCTTTTGAAGAGTCAAACGTGGGACTCGGAGACTTGGGACTCGGAGACGTGGGAGTCGGAGAGGTGGGATTCGGAGAAGTGGGACTCGGGGAAGTGGGACTCGGAGACTCGGGGACGTGATAAACAAACCTGATTTTTGCACTTAATTTGCAAAGTATCTTCGGGGGTCTCGAGAAAGTGTAATATGCTGGAGAGCTTGTCAGTAGTAGCTAACCCTCAGCATCTCTCTTTAATTTGCGTCACCTCTATTTTAACTACCATTTACTCGCTCAAAATTTGTTCAGTTTATGGAAGATCTTGCCGTATTTACAGCCCTAAATCATTCGGGTTCTTTCGGAAAGAATTTCGTCAAGTTTAAGAAATATATATATATATCTATATTATTTGCCGGCTGGGAGGTCCATATGGTAAAAAACTGTGACTTCGGTCTTGAGAATGCTGCCCTCGGCCTACTGCCTCCCAGCCAGCGAATAACATATATTTATTCAATGATGCGATTCAAGGAAAATCCATTACCTGACTCATCGCTTCGCGATTCGTGCGATATCGGTTTCCGCGTGCAATTTAACGCGGAATTCCCTCGTCAGGTAATGAATTTTCCTACGTTATTCAATACATGTCAATAGGATAACCCATTGCAGAGTATTCTCGAGTTGTTGAGCCTTGTTCAAAGACTAGTGCAGTTTATGTCAAATTTGCAAGATTCTGTAGAGTTTCAGACGCTTTAGGTCTGCTTGATGTCCAAGAAAACTGATAAAAAGCTTATCGGTTTGTATGAAACGAGTGTATACTCTTCGTGACTTGAGAGTCAGTCGTTTTTACACGTGATGCTACAGTCGAACCTCGATTATCCGGACATAAACACATGTATTTGATAAAAAAAAAAAACCGGAAATTTAGAACAATGCACGATAGGAACCTTGTGAATGAATTTCAGTTGGTTAAATCAAATTATTAAACGAAAAGGTCCTTTTATTCTTTGTCTGTGTTTTGTATCCGGTCTGCAGTTGGCAATATGCAGTCGACACTTTTTACTGACTAATCGGTCGTTTTACAGGCTATTTCGAAATAGCTATCCAAGATGCATGATAAAACATGGATTAACTAGTAATTTAACTTGCGTTTCTAAGCACCTGAAGCTTTTTGAAATAGCAGCATTGCGGAAGCTGTCGAAGATGCATGGTAGACAGGGTAAAATGGATGGATCGTGAATTTGCTTTGTATTTAGTACCTGAAGCTATTTTCTGCTGATTCCAGGTGTCTGGCTTCGTGTGCTCAGGATGTATTTAAATGGAAGGATCAGCTACAAAACAAATCAAATATCATGAAAATCACATTTCCTTCTGTTATTCGCTTACTATAATGATGCCTAAAACATGATCGCGTGATATTCCCGATTCATGAAACCCGGTGTAATATAATATGCACTATATTCAGTTGCCGCAAAATTCTGTCAGTTTCTCGGAAAACTGAGGTTCAAATTGCATGACCTGTCAATCATTTGATTGAATTTTGAGACTCTTAGGGCCTATTTACACGGTACGACTTTGTCGCATGCGACAAGCTTACGACAGGCTTACGACACGAATTGTTTCGTGTAAATCAAACCTACAACTCGCTTACGACTCTTAAGTCATGTCGTAGGCCTGTCGTAAGCTTGTCGCATGCGACAAAGTCGTGCCGTGTAAATAGGCCTTTATAAGACCTTTATTGGATCTCCTGTCGATGTCCAAGTATGAATGATGTTCGATACCTAATTGCAATGACATGTAGAGCCATGTCAAAAGACTAGTGCAGCACCAAAATGTCATTGTTCGGTCAAGCATCCGGAAAAAATCTGCCTCAGTGCTAACCTAAACCCACGCTCTTTATTGTCGGGTTAGTTGCTTCCAACAAGTTCCTTCTTCTAATTTCGAATTAAATGAACTTGGTTCTCCTACGTCAGAATTTCAAAGAAAATAGAATTTTCAAAGGTTTATTTCTAATAAATCAAAATACTGCGGCAAAGGCGGCGTTCTCCGATCACCCGCAGTGTTACTCTCACAAAAAATTATCCCTTTCTGTCCTAATGACAAAAATCATTTCCTGTTGTCAAACAACTAATTTGGTTTTTCACGCAATTGAAATACGCTAGGCCCAGTCGTAAACATTGTATCGCCAGGAGACTTGCAATACAATCTTGAATACGATTGAGAAATTATCTAACAAAGTCAGATTATATTAGACCACCGAATAGAGTGCGAAACAGATCCAAATAATAGATTGTTCCTGAAACCTTCATTTTATGCTACGAGCAATTGATAGACTGCATTGCTATCTTATATTATTATCAATATACGCGGCCAAATGGAAAATCGGCCTCTTCAAAACACACGCTCAGCGGGCCGCAAAAGACTGACAGCGGGCTGCTAATACATTATCCCTACAGCTGATTGGTTCTTGCTTCATCATCCGATGGATTTTAACCAATTAGAGTAAGCCTAGTGTTGACGCGGGAAAACCATTCATTTGCGAAACTCCGGTTTTGAACTGCAGTTTTTTCAGTCGTCGAATCGTCTTTGAGCGAAAACTGAAGTAATGGAAGAATTTAGCAGTCAAAACTCAGATTTGGGGCTAGAAGATTTGGACAAATTAGAAGCAAAAGGTCAGGCGGAAAATACAAAGAAAGCCACTTCGTGGGGGATCAAAAAATTCGAGAAATGGTGCGACAAACGAAGCTGAAAGTTGACTTCAATTAGTTAATTAATAAGTTCACTGGACTGAGTTGATTCTTTAATAGCTCGAAGCGCTCGGGCCGCAAATGACACTACGCGGGCGCAAATAAACAATATTCCCGAAAAAAGTCATGTTATTCCCTTAATAACAAACAGTCAAAATTGCAATATGTATGACCACGATAAAATTATCCATGAGTACACGGTACGGTCTACATGTAAATCATTTTTAAGCTGCGACTCTTGTTTACCCTTTGTCTTAGAATTCTATAATGGTACTGCACTTGAGGTGTCGATCTCTACACATTTCATATTCAACAAAAAAAGAAAACGAAGCCCTTTACCTTAAGACTTTCCAGAGCCGACTTACGACATTGGCCTTTGCATCTATAAATGTACTTTCCTCGCTTCCATCAGTTTCAGATATCCGTTGCGATGTTTGATTGGTTACAAGCTTGACTGAAAGGTAAAGTACAATCAAGTTTACCAGTTTTGTGCTCAAATAAAGAAGAAATGAGTAGTACAGGAGAATTTCAATTCTGATCCCCAGCACGTCTTGGTAATGCTAGATTACAGCAAAATCTAGTGATCGAGACAGCACACGAGAGAACGCAAGCAGCTATGCCTAAGATGAAAATTTTCGACTACAAACAATCGTACTTGTCAACTTCCTTAGCTTGAGTTCACTTTCCCTCGTCGTGAAAGAGAAAACGAATTCGCCTCACTTGGAAAAAGCGAAGAAACTCAGAAGCTAGAACTACAATCGTTAACGTCCAAGGCGCCAAATACGGCCATGACATTATCATAATTGACTTGACCTATGTGACATCCAAGAGCCTTTCTGCTGTTTATGATTCCTAGAATTTCACACTGAAGAATGTCAGGAATTTTTCTTGGAAACCTCTTGTATGGGCGGCCATCACCACAAAAGTACAAGGATGTCAAACAGATCAGCAAATACAAAGCTGGTCTAAGGATCAGCTGCAGGATAGCATAGCTAATAAAGGAATAGCATGGCCAAATTAGAGACGGTTTAGTTTCCTTCATGAAACAGTGACAGTAAACATGAATAGTCTAGCCAAATGATAAAAGGTCTAGTTTCCCATGTCGAGTTGGAACATAAAATTGTGAAATGGACTATTTTAATTGCGAGTAGCTTAGCGCTAATTTGCAACACAGTACACAAACGGTGTAGCGTTGCGTCAAATGGCTCGGCGTAACGTCGAATGGTTCAGTGTACGCACGTAAGGTGTAGCGTTGCGTGAAATGGCTTGGCGCCATGTCGATTACCACAATGCAAATACAAACAGTGTAGCGTTGCGTGAAATGGCTCAGCGTAATGTCGAATGGTACAGCGTACACACAAATGGTGTAGCGTTTCGTTGAATAGCTGTGCAGAACATCAGACGCTCTAACTGAACATTAAATTGCTTAGCATTACATGAAATATTTCGATGTTGTCGCAAATCGTCGAGCTTGCTTGCTTGTGACGTAAGGGCTATCTCGCCGAAACCACCTCATTTTATAGGGGGGAAGGAAACCATTAGTACTCAGGGAGGGGTGGGGATGCAGTCTACTAGTACTGAGGGAGGGGTGGAAGGCAGAGTGTTATTACTCAGGGAGGGGTGAGAGAAGGACTTTTCGTAGGCAGGGAGGGGTGAGAGGTGGATGTAATAGTAAACACTACTTGTTAATGGAGCTTTTACTCGATCGTACAAATTATCTTCATCGGTTTTTCGACTGACTTTTTGAATGTTCTTCATTTTTGTCGTCCTGCGAAAGCAAAACTGCCACGTGAACACTGGACTTTGATTTCTATTGAGTTATACCTGTGCCTTTTGAGTCGACATGTGTACCATCAGTTGCTTCACGTTTCCCTTTGTGTATACAGTATGTAATTACTAAATTTATCTATCTTCCTTTTGTCATTCATCTTATCAGACGAGATCACGAAATTTCCGGTCCTTAGCCCTTAACTTAGCAGCATATAGAATTCACGAGCGCTTCTGCAATTTCAACGTTTATACTTTTATTATATGAAATAATCAGCAAACGATTTCGAAGAGGAATCCATATTCTCGAATCGAGCAAAAGCACTGCTGTACTTGTAGTATGGGAAAGCGCAAATATCGATTTCATCTGTTTCGCATGCAGAGGAGTTAATCACCAACACCGGAAATAGCGACCATGCATTCCTCGCGACTCCCTTACGTTTGTTTTCCAATTTGCTCGGGCTGCTGCCAATCACTTCTTGTGTAAAAATCTACGTAACCTGCCAAGTGGAAGTACGGTGGCTACTGTTGCTTGCCGATATTTTCCGTCCGTACAGCTGGATTAATTACACCCCATGTTGTGAAACCATTATGAAGACATCGCGCTTTACTTCGCTTTTTTTGTCACAAACAAAAAGGGAAACGTGAGGCAACTGAAAGATGATTCATGCTAACCCGTCGGTATCACTTAGCACTGGCACAAGTCGACCTAACAGGGACGAATTTTGTCGGCGGTGCGTTTGAAAATTTGTCCGCCTCAAAAAATTGTCGAGTCACGACAAACCATCCGCACCTGTAAAGTGTTGGTAATGACAAAAAATTTGTCTTTATTAACAATTTTGTCGCTAGTGCGGATAGCTCCATAGTCACATACAAAAAGGGAAACGTGAGGCAACTGAAAGATGATTCACGAGTATCACCTAGCTCTGGCACAAGTCGACCAAACAGGCACACGCATGCCTTAACAGTGGAAGATGGAGATATTTTCAATAACAATTATAGTCCAGTGTTTAAGTGCCAGTTTCGCATTCGCATGACAAGAATGAAATAAACGCTACGACCCAGCACAAAAATTTTGACATACGAATAGTCGGTCGAAAAACCGCTCAAAACAATTTGTATGATTCAATGAACACTCCATAATAAGAAGTAGTAGTTACTCATACATAAACCTCCCACCCCTCCCTGCGCACTGTAGTTCGTCCTCTACCCCTCCCTCGGTAACAACAGTCTGCCTACCATCCCTCCCTGAATGCTGATAGACTGCATCCCACCGACCCCTAAGTGCTAATGGTCAGCCTTCCCCCCCCAAAAAAAATGGTCCAAAAAATGGCCCAGTCCATATTTTACCCTCTGCCTAGGGGCGTAGGGTAAAATATGGACTATTTTTTTTATAGGGGGGGAGGCAGAAGATTACTTCTTAGGGATGAGTGGGATGCAGTCTCTCAGTTCTCAGGGAGGGATGGTAGGCAGACTGTTGCTACTAGTGGAGAAAGAAGTACTAGTACGCAAGGAGGGGTGGGAAGTTGATATACTGGTAACTGCTACTGATTTATGGAGTGTTCATTGAATCATACAAATTATTTTGAGCGGCTTTTCGACTGATTATTTGTATGTCAAAATTTTGCGCTGGGCCGTAGCGTTTCTTTAATCTGTTGTAATGCGAATGCTAAACTGGCACTTAAACACTGGACTATAATTGTCATTGAAGATATCACCAATTCCATTCCTGCTTTCGATCCTCCACTATTAAGATATGCGTTGTGCCTGTTAGGTCGACTTGTGCCAGTGCTAAGTGATACCGACGGGTTAGCATGAATCATCTTTCAGTTGCCTCACGTTTCTCTTTAGTATGTGACAAAAAAAGCGAAGGAAAGCGCGATGTCTTTATAATGGTTTCACAACACGGGGTGCAGTTAATCCAGCTGTCAATGAAACTCTCCTGACATATCCAAGCTCCAGATAATAAAATTTTCCGGGCAGAATCGGTCACATTTACTGACTTCTACGTTTTGCCAACGGAAAATATCGGTAAGCAACAGTAGCCACTGTACTTCCACGCAGGTTACGTAGGTATTTACGCAAGAAGTGATTGGCAGCGGCCCGGGCAAATTGGAAAACAAACGTACGGGAGTCGCGAGGAATGCCTGGTCGCTATTTCCGGTGTGGGTGATTAACTCCTTTGTTTGCGAAACAGATAAAATCGATATTTGCGCTTTCCCATCTTTCCCATATTAAATGTAAAGCAGTGCTTTTGCTCGATACGAGAATATGGATTCCTCTTCGAAATCGTTTGCTGATTATTTTATGTCCCAGTGTTTACATGGCAGTTTCGCTTTCGCATGACGACAAAAATGAAGAACATTCAAAAAGTCAGTCGAAAAACCGATGACGATAATCTATACGATCGAATAAAAGTTCCATTAACAAGTAGTGTTTACTATTACATCCACCTCCCACCTCTCCCTGCTTAGCAATAGTCCTTCTCTCACCCCTCTTTGAGTAATAACACTCCGCCTTCCACCCCTCCCTGAGTACTAGTAGACTGCATTCCACCCCTCCCTGAGTACTAATGGTGTGCTTCCCCCGATAAAATGGTCCAAAAAATGGTCCAAAAAATAGTCCAAAAAAATAGTCCAAAAAATAGTCCAAAAAATAGTCCAAAAAATGGTCCAAAAAATTACCCTATGCCGTGATATATCGGAATACTTAATTGGTTTGCCAGAAATAGTGATTGCAATTCAAACATTCCGATATCGTTTTGATTAAATAATGTCAAAACAGATCAAGGATATCAGTTTTCTTACCAAGACGTCCAACTCTGCACGCAATAACTCACAGCTCATCCATCACAAGAATTACTAAATTTACTCATTCCCTTCGACTTCATGTCCCTGGATGATAGTTAATACAAAGAAAACACAACATCTGATTTATATTTTTGGTTCAAATAACATAGTTATTCCGTGAACTTTGTGGATCGTATTGGAGAACTTACAAAAATTTTTGTGAACTCAAGAAACGTGCTTGTTAGAAAAACAAGCGCATTTTGTTTTACATAGCTAATGTGAAGGTTGGCAGATTAGTTCAACCGGACAATTTAGTTATTACTCCATGAGTGTCGTTGTTACAATGGGCAATCAGGAGAAGGGGAAATAAGTTTAAGAGCCAATCAGAACTCGACGCGAAACTAATCATACGGCCTAAAGTGCAGGAAAACGTGAGATTAATAAGTGAATTTGAATCTGTAGTAAGAATTTTGTGAATGACTGGATGTGTTAACCGTCTCTTACAACTCTACACACATTGTTGAAATACAATAAAATTTGATGCAAAGAAAAAGTTACAAGGTTAAAATTAACCTAAGTTTCGTTTTTTTTTGTTGGTCGAGGTGGTTTCAGACGACCTTACGGATGAAGGTTAAAACAGCTGTAACCACTGCATCTCAGTAAACAAAGGGTGAATCAGACACAATTTAGCAGTATTAGAAAAAACATATCCGAACATTAATTTGGTGAAAATAATCTTCTCTGTCTCAGCCAATCAGGATTTTGCCCCCTAGGTTATAAGACACGCAAAGTATCATATATTTTTGCTAAATGAGTCCCAGAATGGATTGGAGAAACGGGATTAATCATTAATCTTGGGCAGTTTTGCCTTTCCGATTCCAAGACTTTCAGTAAAGGAATTACAATTAGAGAGAGGAATTTTATTCCCGGCCTTCTCCAGTTCAACTGCGTTGAGAGTTTCGTCAATTTCCACTACCATTTGATGAATAGATCTTCTGAAGTTTCCAGTTTCCTCTTCGATGTACTCTTCTGTCATTAAAACCAGAATTTCGTCGTCCAGGCTCCAAGGACATTGAGTTTTTCCGATAACGCAATCCGGTAAGTTTTCAATTGATTCGCCGGAGGAGATTCAAATTCATCGAGTAGGGCTTTTACCTTCTCCAGAGTCGTCATAACTTATCCTTTATGTCCTCCTTGGATCTTTCTCTTCTTTTTCAGTTCATCAGCCATTTTTCCACAGAGAGTGAATTCTTCAGTGAGTCAATATTCCCGGGTCTCGGCATCATATAGAAATTATTTGCGAAAAAAGAGGCTAGGGTCCAAACTCCACAGAAGATATGCATTAAACTTGTTGTATGAACCACAATATTTGACTGAAGTAAAAACTCCTAAGCTTCTTAAAATTCCAAACAAAGTAGTGACAAATTGACGCGAACGAAAGCTAAAAAAAAAACCAACTATCTCTCCGCGAAAACAAACTAAAAGTAGGCAAAAAATGTCCACGTCAGTTTTCCAGTGGCAAGTTTAGAGTTCTTTGACGTGATTGGCTAATTTGTGAAATACGCGCACCGTCCAAAAAGAATACGAGAGGGGGAGAGGAAAAGGAAAATTGTTACTTGAAGTTTAAAAATGAAAGAGATTCTCTACAAGATAATACACAAGAGTAACAAATACATGGTAGATTTCGTCGAGTATCTTGGTTCGTGTTACAGTTTCATTTCTGCTTAAAAACATTATTTTGTGATTGTTGGTGCTTAAAGTAAACTATGATATGTAATAGTGATATATTTAGGTCTTTTAAGGTTCTCTGACCTCCATTTATTGGACCGTTTCGATTTTACAGAGCAACAAGAAACGCTTACCTCTTTTGTTAGATCAGAAGCTTAAGCTTAAAAGATAATTTGTCAGGTTTTAATATATTTCTCCTTGATCTTTACTAAGAAGAAAATAAACGAAATAAAAAGAAAAATGAATTAATGAAAATTTCCAGATATAGCTGGTTGGCTACAAGAAACAAGGCTAGTAAGAACAAAACAATGACCTCCTGCTAACCTCATTCTTGTACTTCTCCCACTCTTTCTTCCCCTCTCCCCCCTTCCTCCCCCCCCTCCCAGGAAACTGGTAATGACATAAAATTAATGAAATGCATTGAAAAAAATGATACAAAAAGTGGAAAAAAAGTGATAGAAAGAGTTACGAAAATTTTTCAGAAGATCTACCTCTTTTAATACTTTTATATTCTTTGCAACCACTTCAACCTTAGTAATTTATAAACGACAATAATGCGAGGAGTGAATTTATTAAACATTTAGAGCCCTTATCATAACTGAATTTAACTTACTTTTTTCACAGATTGTGGATTCGTTTTTTCTTAAATTGAGCTGACTTTCTCTGTCAGTAAAGGCCAAGGTGGCGTTTATCCAGGAATAAAAAAATAATACATGGCCATGGGTGCTTGTGACTGAGTGACATATCAAGTTGAACACTCATAGAGAAATCCCATATCTCTGTGTGCCCATGTATTATTCTTTGATGCATGTATTATATTTGATGCAAATGTTTACTCCATGTCCATTTAAGACTTTAAACACCAGAAAATAAAAATGTTATTTCTTGCAACACCAATTGGAAACCACTGCAAATTTATTGGAGACAATTTTTTCTCCTTTCCAAGATGACATGTGACATATTTATCAATTTTCGTATTTTTTTCTCCGTAAGTGGGGTTTAAAATCTAAAAAGCAGTGACCCTAACAGCCTTCTTGGAATTTATAATAGGGAAGGACTTTGTGATTTGTTTTTTATATGGTTGCAGATGGAAAATTGTGAATTTCATAAAGCTATTTTGGCGGCATGTCTTGTTTGACTTGCTTACCGTGAACAATTTTATCACAAAAATGTCAACAAACTTTTCAAATATTTATGATCTACAAGAAAAGGAACAGGCATTCAATACTGTGCCAGAAATGTTGCGAGCTCTAGGTGGAGAGAAGTTCTATGAGTACACACAGCAAACAACACGACAAACTTTGGAGAATATTGGTCTTAATCAATTGTTAATAGTGGAGTAAGTGACAGTTGTCATGAGGATCAATTATGGTCAAGATGTGACTCTAAATGGGTTTGCTAGTACGTTCTTCACCACCTTCAACATCAGGGTAAATTTGAAATGGGCACAAGAAAATGACTGGAAAAATATTATGACAGCTCCTTTCACTCTTTGGGATGCATTTTTGTGAGAGTTAAGAGTGCTCAGCTGTGCCCTGTGCGAGAGTTTTGCCTTAAAGTTCTCCAGATTTCCTTCCTCAACAAAAACTGGGAATGCTCCAAATTCCAGTTTGACTTTGAAACGTTGGATGATGAGCCACTTCATGGATTTGCCAGTGCTAAATTCCATGGTTACCAGTAAAGTTTATGATTATAATTTGGAGTAACAGGTGATCATTTAATCTGATTGTCCAGTCGAGAGTAGCCCTGGGAAAGACTGTTGTTTGCAGTGGTGACTGATGTTTCCACAACCTTAGAGGAAGTCATCACTGAAGATGGTGCAACTCTTAAAATGACTTCCTCTGAGGCTGTTGAAATGGTAGTCATCACCACCATCAACAGTCCTCAGGACTATCCTCAACTGGACAGTCAGAATACACAATCCCATTATTTCCATCATCATTACCATTATTATGATTATTGTTGTCTAACAGCAAAATTTTTTCACGGTCTTTTCCAACTTAGTAAACTGTTTAGCAGAGTAGATGAGATGAAGGTAGTATCATTGCTGGCATATCCACACTTAACCCCTCCTGAAAAGTTTTAAATATTAAATATAAGAATACAGCTTTACTAGCGCATCATTACTACTCTGGTAAGACATCAGATGCACACATCAATGAAAAGCCTCCAAATCCTAAGAGTGAGCTGTAAGATGATACTATAATATTTGCATGTTTACCAAACTGTTTAAGCTTATTTTTGAAGGACATCACAACAGCATTATTGGTCACTTAAACAATGGTATGGCTGCTATATTGTTATAACAAGTCAGGCCTTTCTGATTTAATCTCTTTTTCAATGTTAACACTTTCTTTTGTTCCAATAAATCTCTATGACTGCCCACCATGGAAGTGAAAATGTAAAGATCTACAATAAAACGCCCCGTTAAAAACATTGTATACCAGACTCGAACGTCAATCATTTTTTTCACTTTAATGACAACTTCTGACAGCTTTTATGTTTTGAAAAATGCTTAACCATCAGTGAAACTCTATAAGACATGAAAAGCTTTTAAAGTATGTAATAATGATAACGTAACTTCTTGGTATTGAAAAAAGTGCTGTTTTGGACTCATGAGTCGTAGACACTCAGGGTTCTCCTTATCAGACGGTAACCGGAAGAGCACTTATTACCGCCTGCAAACGCTCAGAACCCTTGACAAATACGCATTTATGGCGAGCTAATCTAGTAAGAAAGTGTAATAACAAGCCAACAGTGTGCACTATTATAGATCTACGTGTGCTTTAATTAGCTAAAACTAACTGTTACCTTTCGAATTTCGAAGCAAGAGTGGTGAAAAACTGTGATCTCGGTCACAGTTTTTCACCATACGGACCTCCCAGCCGGCAAATACCATATATATATATGAGATGACTAAACTTATAGCTGTATATAGCCTAGGGTTTCTAAATTTTTGCTTATTTTCTTGCTACTCTAAGGATCGTAAGATTCCCATACGGCGTAGTTCAAACAGAGGTACATGAGATTTTTACAGCTTGGTATGCTTCCATCGTAAAAATCATAATTATGTGAAAACCCGAAAACTCTCATTCCGATGGTTGAAACAGTCTTACGATAAAATCACCTATTTTTAAACTTACTTACCACAAACGATTAGTTGTACTATCAGTTCCTTCTAGTTTTTCGTTTAAATAGTCTGCTTTTTCGGTTCTTATTTTTCTAGCAGTACATCACCTAATCAGGTTTTAAAAAAATCTTTTGAAGGCGCGTTTTTAGTTTCGAGGCAAATGCTAAAAGCAACCCTAACTTTAACTTGTATCTTTGTACCGACAAAAAACACGTCATTTTCTTAAGGTTTTTGTTTTCACTACGCTACTTGAAGGAGGCGTCTTTTTATCACTAAAAGATATTAAAAACCCTCGTAGTGAAACCTTACTTAAATATCAATATTTTAATATCGCTTCTATGCTAAATATGAATTGCACTAAGTCGCATGTTCGTCTCAGCCCTATCATTCCTCATAGATAAATATGTTTCTATGGCTAGACGAAGACTGTCTTCTATCCGTATTACTTACACAATTGTAACATGAATTCATCTACGTTTAAAAATGTCCAGTGGTTGTCTATTACAAAGACGAAACAATGTCTCTCTTCGCAAATCAAATCTGGTTCCAGAATGTGTTTTCACTTACGATTCCTCTGTCCTTGTTTTGTCTCTTGATGCGGATCTTTGCTGATTGGTTCTGAGAAATACGCGTAATAGTTTAGGACTTTGCAGGAGGAAAACCACGACAAATTATTATGTCGACTGTCAATGGCGGATGTAAATAAGCACTATATACTACACATCTCTGTAGAATCGTATCTTACTTTGTTCGCCAGGTGCATGTGGACAACACTGAGGGTGCATGTGACATCTTAATAACTGTATGTCGCTTTACTTGTTTACTTGATGATGGCAGACACAGAACACTGAGGGCTCATATCACTTCTCCGTTTACTTACAAGATTTCTAACGAGGTCCATAAGCAGTTGATGCAATTTTTGATCTCGGACTGTGAAAGGAAAAAAAAGTCGAAAAGGAGCTTTTAAAATCTCCTTTTTTAATAAATTCAACTTAACCATCTATTTACCTTGAATATTTTTCATAAATAGGTTGATATTTCTGATGGAATGAAATGATTTTTGCAGAGCTCTTCAACAACCTACTGGGAATTTTCACTCGCAACGACAACAGCAAATATGTATTAAAAAAGCTGGTAAAGATCTATCTACGAGATTACCCCTCCAGTCTAATTCCTCACCTTTTAAGTAAAATCTAACATATCTTATACGTCCCATAGCTGTTTAAAAAATGCAATCCCTTTAGATATATATGGGATGAATTGCAATTTCAGTAAGGATTATAGTTGAGGGATTGTCGTATTGCGTTGAAGGGACCAACTTCTTCACGCTTTATGAGCCCTTTAGTAAAGCAGGCTCAGTATCCAAGACGTCATCTCACAGGTCAGCCAAGTAACCAGGATGAAACTGGAAAGATGACGTCTTCTTTTTCATCCACGTTAACTACGTTGAAGACTCCGACATGAACATTAATTAGATTGAAATTTCCAAAACGAACATAAGAGGAAAATTTCTTCAAACTAGATCAGTTTGCAATCAACCAAAAGTGTATTTATCTAGCTCTGAGCTAGATTTCAACATCTCACAGGTTGGCAAGGCTCAGACCTATGTATGTAATGGTGTGGGCAGCTTAATTGGACTTCGCTTACAGTCATTTGTCTTGATTATTATGCATCTCACTTTCAGTTACGTTAAAACTACTCTGGACCAAAGTTATCACAAACAATGATCTGGCTGACTTACACTGCAAGAGTAAAAGGTAATAAAAGATGTGTACCTGAGATATTTTTCGAGGTTCCCATTTTTATTCTTGTTCATTTCTTTAATCATGAATCGGATGTTATCTTCTTGCTTTCCTTTAGACATTCCACTCGATTCCATCTCTAGAGCAATTTCTAAAGGGCTCTTTCCCTCTTTGTTGAGCATTTCTCTCCCATCCTTTGGCTCAAATAAAGGAAAAAGTGCCCTAAAGGCAGATTTAGAACAGGTAAGAATACTATGATGCAGAGCGGTATTTCCATCCTCGTCTTCAATTTTTATCAATTTTTCTTTTTCTTGTTTCTTGAAAATTTGAACCAGGCTAACATTTCTACATTTAATTGCTACTGACAAGGCGGACATCCCTGGAATTAGCCCCTCCCCTGCTGGGTGGTGTCTGTCAAAGTCAGCTGGTAGCTGACAGGTGACATCTATCTTTGTACCCATAAGATACTTCATCACATGGGGGCTCATAGAAGGTAACGAACAAGCTTTCAAGAGTGGAGTGTAACCTCTCTTGTCCCTTTCGTTTAACTGATTAGAAGTGAATTCAGCAAGCCTTTTCGCTATCTCTTCCCTGACATTAAGGCTCGATCCCGAAATTTTCTTATATTTCATCCAAAGATCGACGATAGCTTTAGTGACATCACTTGTCCCTTCGAGATACTTAGAATAATCACTTTTGTCTTCTTGGGTCATGTCTTGAGATGGGCAGCTTTCATTGAGGAGGATGGTATCAGTATCGTTTTGGATTCTATCATCTCCAGTCTCGCCTAAATCAGAGGGATACATTTCATCTTGAGAGAAATCTTGGTCATTGTGCGCCGAATCCAAAGAACGTCTTCTGCTTGAGCTGCTTTCTCCAAAGTCGGAAGAATGATGAGAAACCCTGCGGTCATAGTGTGATGTTTGCTGATTAGATGAAGTTCCTAAATATATCATATCATCATCATCATCATCCTCATTAGACATCGAATCGTCATTATCATCGTTATCTGTCTCACCAGGACATAAGTTGTCATCCTCTATCTTCTGCCTCTTGATTTCGCAGAAGTTAGCGAGGGGCTCTTGAAGGGATCTCTTTCCCTCTTTCTTCGAATTATTTCTATTTTCCATGCTACTTGGGATTCGTTCCTTAATTGCTGACACATCTCTCGTGTCCACGAGATCACTTGGGAAGGCATTTTCGTTACCTGTACTAGCATCCCTTTCGAGTTCCTCATTGCCTTGCAAGAAGGATGCCTCAATCAAAATCCAACGCAGACGGTGCCTTCTTGGGTCCGCCGCTGAAAAAATAGCAAATTGCGCATTTCTTTCACTCATCTCGGCGTTGTGACAAATACCGTTCTCGGTTGATAAGCTGTGTTTAGTCAACTGAGGCCACCGCCTCTTTGCTTCCTCGGCAGTGGCAACGAAGACAATTTTCTCCTTAGTTTTACAGAAATATAAGTCAAGGAGATATAGGGTCTCTCTCCTCCGATTTTCTGCACTGTAGGAGAGAACCAGGAACGAAACTCCTCGAGCGAAGTCTTCTTTTGTAACTATGTCTGCATCGAGTATTTCAACAATGCGAAGGGGAGATTCCTCTCTTTGATCCAGTCGATCACATCCGATGCTTCCTTTGAAACACTTGTCAGGACCACACGTGTTCACAAAGCGGCTAAGGTGCTCCAGGATAATTTTCTCTTCCAGGTCTTCAGGTAACTCGCTTTGAAGTGGTCCCTCCACGATCGTACAATTTTCATCCCAAGGGAAGATTTGGGAGAGGACTAAGTTTTCAATCCAGTCTTTGTACTGAACTTTGAAGAAGGAGTAACGGTTGCATTTAACAACCCATAGACCTGCTTTGTCACAATCATCGTTGAAGCGCAGATCTTCCCAGCATGGCCATGGACGGTAAAAGATGCCTTTTTCCACAGTACTTTTGACATTCAGCAAGACTACAGCGTACACTTGGGTCTTTATAAAGGGACGCACCGCTTTTGGGAAACTTCTCATCAGACCAAGAATACCATAGCTCCCATGTTGCTTATCGCCGAACAATTTCGCAGGACCAGTGTAGGTATACAGTGGAAAACCTTCCGCTTCAAAATTATGTCTTAAAGGATGAGACTCGTATTCCCCGTCAGCCATTGGTGGAGTGTCCTTTCCCTGCATTATTCTCTGAAGACTTTTCAAAGGCTTTAGGAAAGTACCGCGTCTCATTTGCATCACCCCATTGTCATCTCTGAGGACTTTTCTTTCTTTTCCAGATATATGATCAGTTGCAAATTCTGCCTCAGACATCATGGCCATATTGTCATCAATCATGAAGATGTATTCAAGCTCTAAAGAAAATGCGAACTTTTGAATAAACAGTCTGGCATAACCAATTCCTCCTTCATCCGGTCCAAGGCCGCAGTTTGGAAGTTTCTCTGGCAGTTGTAGAATGACGAGCACTTTTCCCCAAGTTTCTCTGTAAGCCTCGAACTTTTCCCCTCGAACAACGACAACTTGGAAATAATTGGCAACAAATTCCTCGTCTTTCATTACGTGGTGGTAATTTAGAGTGCATTTTTTTGGATCGCTTCTGTGTGAAGGATGAAATATCCAGTAAGGCAGGGTGTGATCATCATGTAAGGATTTACTTCTCTTTGACCATTCTTTCAGCTGAGCGAATGATGGACAATTGCTCGGCAGGGAGCATCTAACAGTGACTGGGATACCATCAATGTCTACCTCCGCATTTTCTTGGATAGATTCTCTACCTTGAAGACGTCTTCCACACTCAGCACATTTTTCGAAATGGTACCAGTGCCAGGCACGGAGGCCATTTGAACAATCGTCAGTTTTGAGGCGTTGATGACCAGTCTTAACTAACTTCTGCTTTTCTCCCTTCAGAAGAATATATGGAATTTCCTCCATGTCATGAGTGTAAAAGCAACCTCCTATTGAATACTTTCCCGTCCCAACTGGTTTTTCGTGCAAGCTTGGAGAAGTCTCGATCGTTTTCCAAAAGGGAAGTTGCCAGTCTTTCCATTCGTCCATCTCTCTGACAACCGACTCGTCAGGAACATCTCTCTCCTTCCACTGGTAGAAGGAACCTTCGTCAAATGCAGCGGGTGAAGTGAGCAAAACTCTTTCCTTCCCTAAAATATCCAGTCTTAAATCTCTTATCAGGCACAAGTACGTTCCAGTCTTGCCAATTTGAGGTTCGGCTTGTAGAAGTATTCTGTTGCAGTGCGTTTGTTCGTTTTCATAATCGTAGCTGTCCTTATGAGCTTCATAGTCTAGCCATCGCAGTGACGAGGAATGTGCCCCTTTTTCCTTGCGCGTCGTTGTCATATACCGGTCTGCTTTAATACGGATAGTTGCACTCATTGAATAGCTGTCGCCCAACCAATGCATAAGGAAACGTACTTGTTGGAACTTTCACATAACGACACATTCTTCCCAGCTCTTGAATAAGACTTGACAGATACATTGCTGAGCCCTCCTTAAACTCTTGACTGCTGTCGTAGTTAAGTCGCAAGTCGAGACAGTCAAAGCTTTGAGGAAATGTGTCACCCATGCGACCTTTATCGACCAAAATGAGTATGCATGCCAGGTTTTCCAGGTCCTCATACTGCGTTATCGATTTGTGTACGTGCTGACAATTGGCACACGATTTCTGTCTGAGTTGTAGTTTCAGCTCACTGCAATTACAATCAAACTTTTTGGTGCAAGTTTTTGGTTGAAGTTTTTTGAAAAAGGGACTTGACGACTTCATTAGTTGGTTCTCGATCTGAATTCCTCCATAGTCTCTAATGACTTCGAAGCATTCTTCAAGATGTGACATTTTCCTCGCTAGTTGTACCGTGTAGTAAAATTGGTCAGCAGTTCTCATTGTCTTGGCTCGCACAATTTTCATTTTGCCCTTATCACCTTTCCCGCTCTGAATCAAATCTTCCACTAAGTAATGTGTTTCATGTGCTTGAACGAGATCGTGCCATTTTGCGACCATTTTAAACTCTTGCAGTGTTTGTTTAACGTCACCAACGTGTTCGAGTTTTTCCAGCTCTTGGGGAGGAAGATGCATCATGCATTCAACAAATGATGTAGCTAGTTCTTCCTCAGCTGTCTGTAATTTAACACAGTCAGGTGACATCTGTTTCTGCAACTTGGCTACTTGTTTCAGATTTTCTTGAAAGGTTTGTTTCACTCTATGACAGATATCTTTTTGGATTAGCTCGAAAGCCTCTGGGTCAATGTACCTTTCCAAGTCTGTTGAATAAAGGTTCCCCTTGAATGATTTGAGGCGACTGTGGAATTCAGATGCGGGTGATTCTTTGAATCTTTGGGTCAGTGCCTCACGTATCTTGTCACCACTATCGAAAACACTCGAAAGGATAATGTGGTAGCAGTAATCAGCACAAAGCAAGGCATCGATTGGAAAGGAAGTCGAATCTGACTGTGACATTTTCCTCCCTCTCTTAGCCTTGTCCACAATTTTTTGAAAGGTCTCATCTTCCCGAATTTTCTGGTCTTTCTTGATGGGACTGTTCAGGGTGCTGAGATAGTAGTTCAAACTCATATACTGCTTCCCAGCCGTGTTCACCTGTATTGGTGCCGACTGATCAGTGTAGAATTGGAAAGAAACTTTAGCCAGGTCGTGTTTTGATTTCATAATAGAGACACCACATTTTCGCTCAATTTTGGCGGTTTGCAAACTGACGCAGTTATTCGCGTCAACAGAAATGTAGTGATCTTGTCCGTCGCAGGAACAAAATGCAACCACCCCTACTCCAAAATCTAGCTTAACTTCAAATTCTGTTGGCTCTGGAGGATCATGCTTGGCTTCTAAATTTCCGTTGACATTTTTGATGACGGTCAAGGTCTTCGAAGGTGTTTGTTCTGCTTTGAGAGTAACAATGCCGTGACTGCCTTGGATGATGAATACTGTCGCATCATCTCGCTCAGGTGTTACACTTAGTTTTCCGTTTGTGGAGACTTGAAGGTACTGGTACGGGGAGTTTTCAGTGATCAAAGCTGACTTGAGCTTCATTCGCATTCCACTTTCAAAGTTTTTAAGTTCGGCCTCGGACCAATGGATAACATGAAGTTCTACTTCCTTTGAGGTGTTTCGCACATGCTCTTTAGGGCTAGAGTCTTGCGTCTGCACCACAAGATCGCCTGCTGTCTGTTCGTTCAGAGTGGTAACGTCACTGTCTCTCATAAGGACGCAGGAAACCACGGGAAGGCGAGAGTTCTTCGTCAGGAGGTTAAAAGGTGTAGCCGAGATTTGTACAACAATCACATTTCTTGGAGGGTCCTTTTTGCACCATTCATTGATGAAAAGATTATGGGCAGAGGATTTTCTCTCTTTGTCTCGTGTTATTCCCCAATGGCATTCGTCTGCTACAATGACAAACAGTGTCTGAGGTTTTTCTTGAACATCTCTTTTGAGTTCATCAAAATGCGTATCCGTTTCTGCACTACGAACATACATGAACATCCTTTTCTTTCCATCACGGTCACGTTTGCGTGATTCGAGTTCTTCTCTTGATAGTACACCTGCGTTAGGATGGCAAATCCTCTTCTCTGTCTGATCACTCAGCATTCTGTACCGGGCTGTGTACACTACGAATTCAATATCGTTGAAGACCTCCCTTAATCTTGAAATGCTGTGGTAATGAGACATGATGGTATCAATTCGTTTCTTTAATATCGCTGCCATCTCTATTTGAGAAGGATAATAACATGGCCTCTCCGGGGTCGCCTGGACTTCCCGCTCAACTTCTTCATCTTCATCTGACGAGTAAAGATCATCTAGACAAGAATCTTGGCTTTCCTCCTTTTCAGCCTCTGCGTCACTTTCAGCATAAAATGTTGCTTCATTCCAGAGGCTTTGGTTTATCGTTCTTCGTAGCTCCCCGGAAGGATCTGTTTCGTTGTTTATTCGTAGAGACACCCTTGTAATGTTTCCCTGGGACGGGTAAGGTAAAATGGGTTCAAAGTCAGCAAGCTTGGCGCGTAATATGGATGCAGTTTTCTCGTCATCTCTTTTATACCATTCCGTGCGCTTGTGGTTGAGTTTCTTTAACTCTAGAAGTGTTTCAGAAGTACAATTAAGGAGATCAAGAAATCGTTCTGTTTCCTGGTTGGAGACATCTTCCAAGGAGATTGCAACCACAACTTCGATTAAGAAATCGAGAAAACATGATTCAGTCATCCCAGATGGAACTTGCCAATAGTAAACATTGTCATGGTCACCATCCAGCTCAAGGGAGTAAGCTGAATCTTCTTTGAATGTGAACTGCACGTGGACAGGGCGAATTTCATCGCGAAAAACTTCACCTGCAACCACACATTACAACTTTTTCGTCTCATTCAAGCTTTTAGTAAAACCTTTATAAAATTGAGAATAGATTGTCACAATCCCTTTCGTGAATCAGAAGCATCCCACATTATACGCAACTTGTCAATGCTCCGTTATTAAATTATTTTTGTAACTGAATGAAGAGTTTGAGATGAAGTTCTAAATACTTCGTCTTATCTGATCGCAAATATTTATACAATTTTGGCTGTTGAGCAGTGCATCTGTATCATTGGTTAGAGTCTTGCTCAAGCCTACATTTTCGTGATTCTTTATTTTTTAAGCGCTTTTTTTGTTAACATAACTGTATTAACCTTCTCCTTTCGCAATATTCTGTCACCGAGTTCCTTGTCATCGACGCTCATTAGATGAGGAAATAACATACCTTGATCGGTCATCTCTGTTTAAAGGCGTATCTCACGATAAACACTGAGCCTGAAAACAAATTTTACATAGTTGTATTATATGGTACGTTAATGCTACACCCAAGAATATAAAATATATGATATACTAAATGTTCTGATTTCTGTACTGTCCTTCTTCACAAATTGGAGCGGAACAATCGGGGAGTGGGGAATGGTGGCTTTTCTGTATGTCGTATGGAAATCACGTCAATGGAGAGCTTAATGTAGTACAGGTAAGCCTCACTTTCATTCTTATTTAAAAAAGGATAATGCCTCCATCGACGACTCAGGCATCCAGTGATGAATTTTGAATCCTTTGCAACCAATATTTAATTTGCCAATGTCACTCGGTATTTTCTTTGACAAGTTGAAAATCGCGAAGATCACACAGATTTGTAATACTAGCGACGCTCGCTCAGTCCAAAGTTATCGTTCGATTTCAGCGCTCTCTAAAATTTCCATTATCTTTGAGAGCTGTGTTCCTGTTAATTTTTAAGTGAATCTGCTGACCAGTGCATAAGGGTTTCATAGTCGCAGTTTGTGTGTGTATTTATTTTTATAGCTTAAAGCTCTCACTGGTCAACTAGTTCAGGTTTGAAAATTCTTCAAATTTAGACGGTGCGATGCAAATCTTTGTTCGGGTATTACTAAACTAAGGATCAGCAGACCTCATACCTGTGGAACCAGCGGAACCTGTGGAACCATATATTCTTGGTAAAAAAAAATATTAGATATATATAAAATTTAAAAAAAAAACCCTTAAACTTGTTCGAAATTTCGTTTTCGGGTATAAAGAAGATTAAGTTGATAGTTAATAGCTAGAAATAATTGACTTTCAATTCAGTTGTAGTGACATTCACTTCACAGTGATATGTAATGTCATGAGGAACAATCAGCAGTCACCTACCCCGAGTGTTAGTAACTTGAATCATAATTTGAAAGCTCTTATGGTTTGGATACCGCGATATCCGAATATAGCCTCATCCAAAGGCTCTCAGCAAACCTTTCCGGCTGGAATTGGTGGCTGTCAATTCCTTTTCATTGTACATGACCCTGAGGTGAGGAATACGAGTGCAAAGTAATATCATCGCCGCTGATGCACGCGGAATTTCGGAGTGATCAGGATGGCAGGAGTGAACTTAATGCGTGTTGCTCACGGTGAATTTATTTGGTTGGCGTTTCTAACAGACGTATCTTGGAAATAATTACGTGGAAGGCAAAGTAGATGAACGAAAACCAAGCTAAATTGCCCTAAATCAGCCCAAGAAATTCATATGATGCAAAAGAACAACCACTTGCGCGAGGTAAATTTGACTTCATTCAAAACTAGTCCAGATATTTTAAGGTTGAGAGTGCGACTGTTCCTCGCCATGCAAATCCTAATATTTCACCCATTGCATAACGTGAATATATTTGTCTATTCAGAGAGGCTCACTAAGTGAGCTTGGGTTCCGCTGGTTCCAGAAGTTCCGCGGTCTACATGTTCTCGGTTTACTAACACCCCGTTCCGAATTACAGTCCCTCAATAATATTTGCACTGTAACGCGATGAACATATGTTTAAAGAATTTTTCTCCCGCTTACATCTGATAACAAACCTCCTATCAGCTCCCAGTTGGCTTGTTAGCTCAATTGGTAGAGCGCTGCACCGGTATCGCAGAGGTCATGGGTTCAAATCCCGTACGGGCCTGAAATGTTTTTCAGGTCCTACTTACAACTACTAGTTTCAGTAGTGTTCTTAGCTGCGAGGATCTTCTAATTTCATCGTTCCACCGCAGTGCAAATATGTGAATTTTCATATATCTAAATCTTCATTCACTCGGATGTTTATTTGTACCCAATTCATTTACCAGCTCCCAGTTGGCTTGTTAGCTCAATTGGTAGAGCGCTGCACCGGTATCGCAGAGGTCATGGGTTCAAATCCCGTACGGGCCTGAAATTTTTTTCAGGTCCTACTTACAACTACTAGTTTCAGTAGTGTTCTTAGCTGCGAGGATCTTCTAATTTCATCTTTCCACCGCAGTGCAAATATGTGTATTTTCATATATCTAAATCTTCATTCACTCGGATATTTATTTGTACCCAATTCATTACCAGCTCCCAGTTGGCTTGTTAGCTCAATTGGTAGAGCGCTGCACCAGTATCGCAGAGGTCATGGGTTCAAATCCCGTACGGGCCTGAAATTTTTTTCAGGTCCTACTTACAACTACTAGTTTCAGTAGTGTTCTTAGCTGCGAGGATCTTCTAATTTCAAACCTCCAACAGTTTTCTGCCTCGAAACGTTGTACCTTAATAAGCATCGCCGCCAATGTTTACATAAGATAATGAAATTCAAAAACTTTAGCTGCTCTCACAGTTCCCTTTTCACATCAGATCGTAAACAATCGAAGCGATTCGTAAAGTTGGGTTTGTGCCTGAACTCCCAATTTTGCGCTACAGTATAAGAAAAATTTCAAAAGGCTCTTCGCTTTTAAAACACTGTGCATGTTTGTTAAGTGAGTGACAATAATTACCCACCACTGAACCCAGAGATCAACTGATTCAAACGAACTCAGTTCAGTCGCCTGCCTCTTTCAAAACGGCGTCGACCTATTCAAGTTTTTTCTCTCTCATTTTTAAAGTATTATTATCATTTTATAAACGATTTGATTTTTTCATTTTCCAAACCTTTTGTTTTTCGATCCGTGATCCGGTCCATGATCCGAATCGGTCCGATCCAGATTTTGTCGACGCCGCTTTTAGAGTGCGTGGCTCACAGCCACTTTGAGTTTTAAATTTCGAATTGAGTATGACAGTATTTGTTTTCAGTTGGTACTCAGTTGAGCTCATTGATGTGTAATCTGACACGCATCGACGTCTAAACGTACTTGAATAATGACACATCTTCGATTCCCATTGAACTAATTAGCTGTCTACAATAAGTCGACGGTTTGAAATTGAGTTGATTTATTGGCAGGCAGTTGACCCAAATAAGCTGACACAACAGAACAATTTTGCGTCATGTAATGGCTTGGTCAAGCATCCGGAAAAAATCTGCCTCAGTGCTAAACTAAACCTATGCTCTTTATTGTCGGGTTACTTGCTTCAAACGAGTCCCTTCTACTAACTTTAAAAATAAATGTACTTGGCTCCCCTACTTTAGTAACAAGATTCGACTAGGTTTTTCGCTGTTTACGATCGCATCGCTAGGAGACTCTCAATACCATCTTGCATACAACTGAGAAATTATTTTACAAAGTCAGATAATATTTGACCACTGAAGAGAATGCCAAACAGATCTAAATAAAACCAACATGTTGCAATTTGGCGTGTATTTTACGAGATTGCTCCTAAAGCCTTCAGTTTTCGCTAAAAGCAACGGATAGACTGAATTGCTATCTTTTATGATAATATACAGTCAAAATTGGACCACGATAAAATCATCCATGAGTACAAAAGTACAGTTTGCATGTAAATCATTTTTAAGCGGAGATTCCTGTTTACCCATCGTCTTTGAATTCTACGATGGTGCTCTCTACATATTTCATAGTATCCTCAACATCAAGATAAAGAAAACGAAGCTTTTTACCATGAGACTTTCGAGAGCCGACTTACGTCCGTTGACCGTTACATCTATAAAGGTACTTTCTTCGCTTCCATCAGTTTCAGATATCCATTGCGATGTTTGATTAGCTTGGCTGAAAGGTAACGGATAATAACGTTTACCAGTTTTGTGTAAGACTTTACGCTAATAACTAACGGCGTAATTTCTTCCAGTCGGTAATGTATATATGTAAGACTTTACGCTAGTAACCAACGGCGTAATTTCTTCCAGTCGGTAATGTACATGTTGTAAGATTTTACGCCAGTAACTAGCTTCCAATCGGCGATATATATAATGTAAATTTTACGCTAGCAATTAAATTATATCATACTTAATTAAAATTAATCTACCGACGGAGATAGTGGCGTAAAATCTTACAGTATATAAATTGTGTTAGTCACATAATACGCCGTTATATATATTCCCATTTCACTTTCCGTCGTCGTAGAAGAAATCGAATTCGACTCACATGGAAAAACCGAAGAAACTCAGAAGCTAGAACTCCAATCGTTAACGTCCAAGGCGCCAAATACGTCCCTGCCGTTATTATAATTTACCTGACCTTTGTGATATCCAAGAGCCTTTCTGTTGTTTATGCATATGATTCCTAGAATTTCACAAGAACGTCGAGAATTTTTCTCGGAAACCTCTCGGAAACCTCTCGAAAGCGCGACCTCGCGCATCACTACACATCTATAAATACACACAATCGATGCAGAACCGCGAACGAACGAAAACCCAACTCATTTTGCATTTGGAAGAAAGCAGGTTTCATTTTCGATGTAGCTGACTTTTTCAATCAGAGTTTTAAATGAGCTCTCGTCCCCGGGGCTAGTATCCTTTTTACCTCTTTATTCAAAATAATTACTGAGGTTAAAAAACCCCGCAGAGGTACAACTTAGGGTGCAACTTGAATGAAACTAAAGGACTAAAGGAATAAGAAGCCATGCTTACCGACTGTCCTCTCTGTACGCTTGACCGATTTTAGTAAATACCTAACACGGTGAAATTAGAAGATTAAATTTTTTTCAGGTCCTACTTACAACTACTAGTTTCAGTAGTGTTCTTAGCTGCGAGGATCTTCTAATTTCATCTTTCCACCGCAGTGCAAATATGTGAATTTTCATATATCTAAATCTTCATACCTAACACGGGTTCATTATTTGCAGTCCTCGATTAATATCCTGTCAGCACCATAATAATTCTATATACATGACGTACTTACCTTAAGAAGCAAGATATCCGCTGACCAACTTTTATGTCACGGCGCCTTTGTAGAAACCCTGGCAGAATATGGACTGACAGCAAATCCACTTGTAGATATTGCGTTCCCATGTCAAGAGTTGGAGCACTGCACCCGGAGCTGAAAGCATGACGACAACAATTGTTTCAACTTTGGAAGAAACAGTTCTCTGAAGTATCATCACATGACCTGAAATGGGTAAACAATGCATACAAGCTACGGAATATTGATTGATATTCTTCTCTCTCGATAACTCGCAAACCGTGTGTAAGAATGCTGTAAAGTTAAATAGAAAATTAACGCAGTTGTTGTATCGAACGAAATTAAATATTCCAAAAAGGGAACAATATGGCTCCTTGGGTCTTATTTTCAAACGAGAAGATGTAGACTAACACATTATTTTCTTTTGTTTCATTTCAATTAACTGTTTTCATTAAAATGCTAAATGAGAATCTTTTAACTAGTTACATCTCTTGGTTCAAATAGAAGGAGAAAAGGTTTCAATTCAAGCTGAACGGCCATTTATGATTCACGCACGTCAAATCCTAAGTACAAGAGCATTTTATTGGCTTCCAATTAAACAGGACTTTTAGTGGTCAAAAGTTCAAAACATTCGTTTAATATCCATCGTTCTATAAAATGCAAACTTCCTTTTGTCAGAAAAGCACATGATTATTTCGTCCACTTAAGTCTCACTGATCCAGGGTCGTGTTTAAAAATCACAAGAGTGAGCACGAGTGATCGCGATTGACAAGGCATCAGTATATTTGGCTAACATCATAATTGCACCTTCATTACGTCACATTTTATAATCATGATTTAACCGAAAAAAAAAGAGATTTCAGAGGCTGAAATAAGTAAATGATGTATAATTTCCTTCTTTTCCAAAAGAGAGAAGGGAAAGGTTGTGTAATCTTCCCGAACTTCCAACCTCTGTTTCCACCACTAGACCTTTTTTTGCTCACTTTTCCTCACTGCACTTTTTTAAAAATTTATTTCAGTTTAATTTCTTTTTCGTTTAAGTTACTTTTTTCCTTTCCATACCTTACATCCTTCCTTCTTTCTTCTGTTGAAAATCCATCTACGAATAAAGAGGCTGGAGTCCAAACTCAGTAGAAAATATGTGTTCAATTTGTTTAATGAACCACGACATTTGGCTAGAATAAAAACTCCAAAATTTCTTAAATTTCCAAGCAAAGGGGTAACAGATTTACGCGAACGAAAACTGAAAAAAAACAACTAAAAATCCGCGAAAAAAAACTAAAAGTGCGCGAAAATATCCACGTCAGTTATCCAATGTCAAAGTTAGTGTTCTTTGACGTGATTGACTAATTTGTGAAATAACGCGCGCCGCGCGTGAATACAAAAAGAATACAAAGGAAGGGAGGGGGGAGGGGAAGAGAAAAATTGTTACTTAAAAATTTAAAAACGAAAGAGATTTTCTATGCTTTCTTTTACTCTGAAGATGATACGAGAGGCAGGAAAGAAGGAAACAGGATTCTCGAGAAAGCTGACACTGGCGAAACATGATAACATAGTGAAATATTTTTGGACAGCGAAGTCCCTATCCGGGACCTACTCTTTGATAAAGAAGAAAATCATACATTGTTTGCATATTTCAGCCTCCGGAAATGTTTATTACATAAGATTATAGGCAATCACTGGATGAGGATTTTGTGATATCCAGAATAATCAAGGTCGAGGCTTACCGAGACCTTAGTTATTCTGAATATCACAAAAACCGAAGCTAATAATTGTTTTACTGTACATTGAACTATATAATGAAATTATTACTACTATTGTCATCATTTAAACATTTAGATCACGGGACAATGCAACCCTGGATCACTTTTAATTGGCTGAGCCTGACTGGTTGATGAGTCATTACATCATGTCTAAAACTGGAATTTGTTAAATGAGGAGGTTAAATTACTTTGATGATAACCTCGGAGCTAGCCAATCAGCTTGGCTGAAAAGCGCTATTTACATGTGTATTAAAACGACTGCACTTAGTAGCATCAATTTTTATTGGTATCCGTTCTATGTCAGGTTATTATAAGCATCTTGTTGACGAACTTTCCTTCATTCATATCCAACAAGCCATTGCCGAATAATTGCGAAGTTCAGATAGGGTGAATTGCATGTCCGTAAGAGCTAATGTCAGCATGCATCAAACAAACAGCGGCAAGTCACCCAAATTTGTTTTCCCTCCAACTTTTATGTTTTGTATCCCAATATGTTCTAATAATTGTGGTGTAGTTTTTTTGTAAAAATATATTTTAGTTTTCGAGAAACAATTTTTTTCGTTCGACCGCTCAAATATGCAAATTTTCACCGTGAATATTACCCGAGTTGTGTGACCTCATGTATCGAATGTACTAGACCTACAGTATTTCTGTGAACATAATCCTTTGTTTTATCATCTAAACTTAATCCCCTGTCGTTATTGAAGCTGCCAAGGAAATATTAACCATACTTTAACTTCAGCCGGCAAAGGAATTATTGATGGATCTGAACATTTTAGTTTTCTGAATGCAGTAATTCCTGCAAGGTTTTTCTAGATGTCATGCAAAGAGAAAAAAAACCCATCTCTTGGTATTTCGGAGGTTGACTCATATTTGAATTTCTGTGTCACGCTTGTCACGCAACTGACAAGTTAGAGAAGATATATAAACTGGAACTCAAATCTGGCTAGAATGTGGTAGAGCATAATTAACTTGATCATCGAAACAGCTAATAAAATCATAAATAAACAAGGTAAGAGTGTTATGTTAGATTTTTTTACAAGTTATAGTGATTTATGCCAGTTAACGGTGGCGACAAGTAGGCGCACCATGTACATTTCATAGTCGCTATCAAGTAAATTTTGCCGGACTTTAAGTTCGTCTCAAAATATAACAACGCAAATACACAAGGAAATTTTTACAGTAACTTTATAACCATCCTTTGGTCTTTTAAAAGCTTGAAGCTCAGTAGATTGTGTCATATCGGTCATTGTTAAAACTGTCTTTGTTTTGATGCTACTTTTCGACATAGGAAAAGTATGTCGGACAAAAATATTCACCAAAAAATAAATATTTCCTTGGCAGCTTCAATAACGACAGGGGATTAAGTTTAGATGATAAAACAAAGGATTATGTTCACAGAAATACCTTAGGTCCAGTACATTCGTTACGTGAGGTCACACAACTCGGGTAATATTCACGGTGAAAATTTGCATATTTGAGCGGTCGAACGAAAAAAGTCATTTCTCGAAAACTAAAATATATTTTCGCAAAAATAACTACACCACAATTATTAGAACATATTGGGATACAAAATATGAAAGTAGGAGGGAAAATTTGGGCGACTTGCCACAATATTTCAAATTTGTTCGATGGATGCTGACATCCTCTCTTAAATGGCATTTATTTGTTGTGTCCTCGTGTACCGGTACACAAAGAAACGAAACATTAACTAACTGCGTCACAACTCCATGTATGGATATGAAAACAATAGGAATTCCCCCGTGTACCGGTACACCAGGACAGTCCCCATTTATTGTCACTTTCTCTTGCAGTAAGCTCAGAGACCTCAATACGGCTTTATTACCTGGGATGAAATTCACCATTATATTCAAATGTGAAAAGCTTTCACCAAAAATCTTTACCGGAGAAGTAGATCTCTACCCTGTCGGCTTCCGGGAATTGGATCATTGCGATGCTAGGCAGGGATATTTACTTGGGACTCTATCATGCGGTCACACAAAGAGTTTCAATGCTTCGCACTTTTCGATAAAAGATGTGGAAGTTTATAAAATTCTCGGGAAGTGTAACATATAAAAAATTAATCAGCATTGTGTTAATTATACAAGTCAGTATTCTTCAAAAAATATGTATTTTTCGAACACATAGTTTGAAGGCTTTGCGGTGTTCGGTGTCACACTATGACTTTGTAATCATCTGATCAGCCAATCATATTCTTTTAATTCCACGTTGTCACGTCAGAATTTTTACTCCAGCTTCCTTAGAAACACCCGAGTCTTAAAATGCAAGTCATTCCTTTTTCTCTTTTAGTCGCTAAATCTGCATCGTCCACCCAGGCGTTAGTTGTTCAAAAACGTTATCTCCCGCCTCCCCTACTAGGTCTGCTTCTGTCCCCAAAGTCATGCTCTTGTTTTCTGTTCTAAAGTCTGGTGTGTGGTACAAAGGCCGACATTTTTTCCTGGGTACATGGAGTTATCAACATTCAAAATGGCGTCTGTCGTCAGGCCATAGGCTAAAATGATCCAGCTGGTGTTTCCTTCTTTCACTCCATCCTTGATCAAAATACATCCTTTAGACCTCAAAAACAAACAGAAAAGAAGATTACTCAACTAGAAGGAGAAGGGCTGCAAAGTCTTAAAATCGACGATGGCAACAGTCCCAAAGATCGATATATAAATTTTCCGCCGGACCGTACGCTAAAATCATCAAGGTGGTTTTTTTCTTCCTTTTTGCTCCATTCTTGATCAAAATACATCTCAAATCAAGAGCAGACATGAAGAAAAATGTTCAAATGTTAATAAACAGGCTTCAAAGAAAGGAGGTAATTTGTTGTGCCATGTAAGCGACTTCTTTCTCCGAGTTGATTTTCGCGTATCTGTTTAGCCGCCATTTGGCCATATTTTGCACAAATCTGGCAGCTGATTTACCATGTTTTAAAGTTTGAAGAATTTCATTCGATTTTACCTTTCTTTTCGTTACGCGATTAACCTGGAAGCTCTCTCGCTCTTGTTTAGCCGTGTGAATCTTGTTAGTCAAAATTTTAACGCTCGGTTAAATTTAACTCCTTCTTTAGGCACAGATTCAATTTTTCTTTCGCCGCCATTCTACAATATCTTTTATACTGTTAGTCCGTAAATTAAATTTATCTTGTTGTCTTGAGACCTAATTTTTTGTCTGTTGTTATTACGCATATGGATTAGCGCTCCTTTGTGTAAAGAAAATACGCAGATAATAACCTCCATCAATCAAAGAAAAACATGCACAAAGCTTTCATGTACGCATAAACGCAACTCGCCCAGACACTCTCCAACAAAACTGCGCATGCCAGCTACGAACACTGGTCATTATTACTTCGCATGAGAATCGCCCTTTCATTCCTAAAAAAATCCGAGTTATAAAAGCTCATGTTAACGCTTTAACGGCGTCTATTTTGGGGTAAATTTTCTTTAGTTCGAATCTTTTGCCTTCACTCGATAAGAGTTCTGTTGATAAGTCTAGGATTTTATTCATTTGCTTTTTAAATGTTGATTCTGCTGTGAAATTTCCCGTTCAAAATGTGTTTTTTCACGCTCTTTTTTGCTCAGTTGCACTTGAAATATTTTCAGAATTTTTTCGCATTACCTTTTTTGCATAACTTTCAGGCATAGCATGTAAAAGGGATTAATCACACAGACTAGCTGAACGTTGCTCTCAAATAAGGACCTACGCAGCGGGGCTTTATCTTCATTTCTGCGATCCAGAACTGAGTTTGTATTCGTTCATTTGCTTTCAGCTTGTCCAATGTCGTTACACGTCTTTCATCGAAAAACGAATTTTCCTCTTGTGTATTCACCATTTACACTGGACAAGAACCACGCTGCCGGACATGCATGACTCATCGACGCTGCTTCGCTTAGATCATTAAAAAAACCTGAAGGGTATTATTAGATAGTTCGCCGGTTTCGTAAGAGCTGATTTGACTTTTAATCAACCTGTTCTCCTGTTTACTCCCAAATCGATTCCTACTAAACGTTTTGAAATCCAACAAAGGTTTTTCGCCGCGGTCTCTGACGTTGGCCAGCTTTTCGGAATAATTAAACAGTCTTTATATGCAAACCCACATAGGCCGTCAAGCGTAAGTTTTGACGGGGCTAGCAAACACAGCGGTTAACTGTTGAACATGCGCAAAAGGATCAACTTTGACCAGCCGCGCGCCAATTTCCTACGAACAATTTCAATCATTTTGTTTGAGCTTGAAAAGGAAATTTATACCGTAACTTTCTGGCTTGCCCAGTTGTTCGTAACTCGTAACAACCTGAAAGCACGCCACGCAGCCGTTACAAAGTTCGCACGTGCGCAGACCTTTGACGGCTTCGTGGGCCAGAAAGCCCTCTATGCAATTGACCTTTCAATTGTTATTGTTTGATTGATAGTTTCTGGTGTGCCTTAGGAGATAGCCAGAAAGCAGTATATCTGTTCGCGCATTTAAGCAATTCAGCTTATGCGATATGAGCGATTGCTACCCAAGGAGCAATTACAGAAAGGAGTTGGGTCAGCAGTTGTCTCATCTATAGCAAAACTCCAAATGACCCTTTTCATCCAGTCACTGATAACAAAGGACACATCAAGGTGGCTGTCATAACAAATGGTCTATGTAGTTTACTTTAAGTTAGTATCTCAATACAAGGAAAAGAGGGGCTAAGACCGGTTGTTAACATTGTTTGTAGTGTACATTCAAAAAACGGAGGAATTACTATCGTCATTCTTTTTCTTATCTTTCTTTTAAATTCATTTATTTTACTTCTTTCATTTTTTTTCTATATAAAGTTACAAAACTGTCTACAACTCACTAATGGTAAAAAATGTTTTAGATACCTTTTGCTATAGAGAAATTTAAAGGTGGAAAATAAGCCACTGATTTACACGTTAAATCATTAGTTTTCAACAGCGCCTACATGCCGTTTTTTTCCTTAGGAGTTTAAGGGAAACACAGACCAGTCCTCTATCATCCGTCACCGGCTGAAGCGTCACTTGTATACTGCAAAAGTTCTTTTATATCCTACGTCTTATTTTGGTCGGATGTGTATGAGTGTCGAGATATATGGATGTCGCACTGAAGGTAAGACTTATTAAAACCGTGAAGTTAAAAGTATATCAAAGACTTATAAGATTTTCTCTACCCCTTTTCATTCTTACATGTCTCGATGATGGTAAAATTTAGTGGACCATTAAAATTAAACTTGTCATTTCTTTGCAGAACCAATTCGCTGTAATCTGACCAAACAGCCTGGTAATTGTAAGGCTTCATTTCCCAGATGGTTTTTAACAAGGAAACTAAACAATGTGAACCGTTTAGTTATGGTGGATGCAATGGAAATCTCAACAACTTTTTGTCTGAATATGACTGTTGGAAAGGATGTCGAGGTAAATGACATGCCAGGCTGGTAAATGCGTTTGTGGTTATTGACCACAACTTGTTGGTATAGTAAAAAAAGGTATACGAAAGATCTTATTATTTCACGCGCATGAGAACCTCAAAGCTTCTAAATACCCGATCTCAGGGGGCATATCCAGAAGTTTTCGGATAATGACAAATTTAAACCTTCAGTTGCTTTAGTAACTGCTACTGTTAATGATTGACACCTTATTGGATTAAATTACAAAGACCGGATATTGCATTTCTAGTGTTCTGATGGCTTTTGTCCACTCTGGTTATCAGCTATTAACCCAGCAAACATTGTTGCTTGCGCGCAATTAGTCTAAACGCCACACGTGAACGAATATGCGGTAGCTTAAACTGGCAAATGACAATATACTCCAAGCGATATTACGATGAGAACCCTCATTTTGAATTTGATTAGATTAGAGAGCGTCAGGCTTTTGTTATAAAACGAGGGACGTTTTGTTTTTCATAAAGTCGTACCAGCGAAAAGTAAACATCCGCGCAACAAACGCTAAGCTGTTCGTAAACAGTTTTTCCCGAGCATCGGAACAGTATCTCTTCCTGGAACAGTATATCTTCCTCGTATCTTATAGTTATCCTCGAACTTCGCTCTCGGAAAACCTTTCGCATCTAGGAACAGATAATGTTCGCAGACAAACATCAAATGCATATTTTCACGCTTGCTTAATGGCGGCTCTTGTTTATATATACTGAATCACCATTTGCGGAAAATGATTCACCTAAGTGTTGCCATCCTGAATTTACTTTTGGCTGGAAGCGAACACTTCTCCCGTGTATCGGAAATAAAGTAAAATAAATATTAGTCAATGTCATCTTGGGAACAAAATTGTAAAATTCTTAAGGTAAGTTATAACATTATTGAAAAGTACGTATCTCTAAACTTTCAACTACAAATTTTGTACTTGACATGAATGTTTTATGGTCTGGAAAAAGTATGACGCTGTCACAAAGAAAAAAAAATTGGGGATGACTTGCAAGTTTTGCCTTGATATTTCCAGGCTCTATCAGGACGGTTAGTCACAAAAGCTCACCTTTGAAGTCTTCTCGAGTAGGCATAACATTGGTTTCTTCCGTTCCCTATCGCACAGCTAAACATTTCTAAAAGTGCACATCAGGATAAGCTAAAAGTTTTACAAATTGACCGAATATATGTCTCAGAAAGTTTGTAAAGTTTGCCGGGAGCGAGAAATTGAGTTCAGGGTATCTTTCAACAAAAGCTGTTCTCGATCCCCTCCCTTGCTCGGATCAAGTTAAATAAAATTCTTGAACAAACTGCGCACAACTTCGTCAATTGATGTTTGTGCAACAGTTGTATCACTAACACAAAACATAATCTCGTTATAAGCGGATTGTCTGTGATTAAGAGATTGAGTCTAGTTGTGTTTCGTTCTCTCGGGCCGTGATTTAGTATCCGTTTTCCATATTAAAAACGTTCCCCTTTTACGGATTTTTTATTTCTTTTTAAGAAAAAATGTTTAATCCTTAAGGACATGAAAAGCTGGCCGAGATTGATAGGTGTCCGTATGACAAGAGTGTCCGCAAGGACAGGCTTAACAATATATTTTTCACCCTCCTCAATGTTTGCAGCATTTAAAGATTGCAAAAAAAAGGCGTAATACTCCTTTTTCTCGCTGCGTGACTAACAACAGAAGCGGAGAGAAATGCAAATGTATTCAGGAATTTCCTAAAATGATGAAAGAAGTTTGTGGCTCAGATAATGTGACTTATGAAAACGAATGCCTGCTGAAGAAAGCAGCCTGCGAAAATCACACTGAAATAGAGATCGTAGAAAAAAGATCCTGTACAGGTATGTAACCAAACTGTTTGGTGTGGCATATTCAACTGAGGCGGCCTACAGCAGACACGAAAGGAACAACCTGAGTTTTAATTCTCAAGACATCTAATGGTGAACAAAAGTGACGCTAATTCGCTGCGCTCACTCGTGAGCTATCGAGTTAAACATTCGAAGAGAAATTCCATATCTACGTGCGTCCGTGTATTATTCTCTATATCTATTCCATAAACCTCCGCAGTTTTCAAAGATGGCGAGAATTTGAATTTTCTTCTGTTGAGGATATAAGTTTTTACAAGCTCCAGCAGTTCCCAGATGTTCTAAGTTTAAAAGCCTCTATTTCATTGTCACCTCTCAGGCTGTAACAAAAAGTGTTCTTCTCTGTTTTCTCACTGCGTGAAGCACAAGGGAAACGAAGAAAAATGTGAGTGCATTCAGGAATGTCCTGAAGCTGTGAAACAAGTTCGGATAATGTGACATGTGACAACGAGTGTCTGTTGAAAAATTCAGCTTGCGAAAAGGAAGAACTAACTTTGGTCAAAAACGGAACTTGTGCAGGTATTTCTTTTCTAAAGAAGCTTTGTGCTATGTCTGAATCATCAGATGCACCTCTGGAGTAAATGTGAACCAAGAAAATATTAACTGTATATTCTCTTGATGTGAACGGTAATCTAATTCATAACTGATTTTACCTACTTTTCTTGTAATCCTAAAAACACATTCTGCTGGTCTGATACGAGAATTCCTTTTTCTCACATCAGATGCAAAAGTGTTCACATTTTAAGTCTTCTCTGATGATTCGGCAGGAAGCTTGAAGACTCACAGCTCACACATAACGAGAATTACTTAATTTACTCGTACCTTTCTTACTCTATGAGTGTCGTTGTCACAACGGGCAATCAGAAAAAGGGAAAATAAGTTTACGAGCGGAATAGAACTCGAAGTAAAACCAACCAAACGGCCTAGAGCGCGGAAAAACGTGACCAAACCGTGATTCGTTTTAGTTTTGCAACTGATTGGTTGAGAGAGTGGCGTTTTCCGGACCAATCGCAGAGGAACGTAATGCAAAACCAAAGTAATTCCGGATTACTACTGTCACTCAATAGAAAATGTCTCAATAATTCTAACAAGCATATTTCTAACTTGCCTGGCAGGTATCTAAAAAAATTATATTCCAAAAGGTATTGGCCAGTTTCTGTTCCATTTTAGCAACTGCTATTTCGCCAAGAATACTCCCTGAATGTTTGAGGTTTTTAAAACTATTTTAGGAAAGGGATGAATTTCTTGATCTCACTGCCTATTTTTCTTTCTTTCTTCAGCACCACTTCATGAGGTTAATTCTCAAGAAAATTCGTCTAGTACATTGAAGACAGTTTACATCTTCACTCTTTTACCAGTTATTGCACTACTAGAGGAAAACTTTTGTCACTTACTGTGCTGCTAATTGAAAACTTTTTATCAGTAATTGTCGTACCTAAATCTTATGTCAGTCGATGTACAACTTAAAACCGATATATTTAAACTTGTGCTTTTACTTAAGCGTCGATGGAATCCGGTGTAAGCCAAAATAAACTGCTTAAATAAAACCAGCTGCAAGAGTGGTTCCTCTGTGGTGATTTCGACCTATCGATAACATTGTTCTCGACCAAAAGTTCCTCAGGCACCTTTGAAAACTACAAGCTTATAAAGTCTTAATTCATTCGTCGTTGCATGTATGTCACTTCAAACTTTAATTTGAGACTAAATTGGTTCTTTTCAAAGAAAAAATACGACACGTTGTAAGGTACAGGGGTTGTGGAGGGGCGAGAGGAAAGGACTGAATGAGAAGATGCCCTGCGCTAAGTTTGGCTAATGTTTCTTAAGACTATTTGGTTTCGCATTCATGTCAGATGAATGCTGTTTTCGATCCATGTTAATTTTTAATTTGAAATCCTTCAGAGCACTCTTCGAAATCATCTAATGTGCCCAACAGGATCGTAATGACAGTGCACTTGATTTATTGATTTATAACCAATTTACTCACAAAACACGTGATGTCTATGCATGTCCTGCGCAGTGGATTTTTCTATCGTAATCGATGGCGCAAATCAAGCATGCCATTGAAAATACAGCAAATCAGTTATGTTGTCAGTTATGTAAAAGATATCACTTGTCGACCTTACTACCAAGCGCTGCAGTGTTTGATCGATATGCAGACGTCGCCAATTTGAATCTTGCTCAGTAAGCTGGCTATATACGTACGACTTAGGATTGCGACCTAAACAATAGCCTGCGGTGTAGGCCTCTCACTATGACAAATTAGCATTACAAGCTCGCGATCGTTTATTTGGCAGGCCATTTTTGACATAAGGTTAGAGAGAGGAACGGTGAAGAAAAATGGCCGGGAAAGGATTCTCTTATTTTCAGAGGTGGAGCATTCAATTGCGAAATGATAAGATAAATATATTTATAGCAGTAAAAATGCACACAGTTATGAAAAATCTTACCCCTCTTCAAATTCTTCCTTTCTAAGTATAAGAGGGACTCTTTGCAACCGAAAATCCCTACACGTATGCATCGCTGACCAAAAATGAGGTAAGAGAGAAACGAGCGAAACGAGCATCGGGGCGAGGCTTCAGCAAATGATGGACGATAGAGGACTGCTTCGTATTTCCCTTAAAAGAGGCTTCATGGCTCCACAGGGTCTTTGGACCTGGGTGCGAACATAACACGAGCTTTAAAAGTGTCAACATGCAAAAAAAAACATGGCGGCTCGATACGATCGCACGATTGTCCTCTGAAAAGGTGTGATCAAAACAGTTTAACACAATACTTGTTTCATGTGATGGAATCTGGGGTTCCAGCAACTGCACCCGTAATACTCATAGGCCTTCTACGCCTGAAAAAGAAGTCAACCGAAAAGAAAAATATCATGGGAAAAATTGCCAAAAGTCGACAGATTCGAAAGTTTCCGCTTGCTATGATACCGATCTTGGCGAAGCTCTATTCCATGACTTTATGTCTTGCGACGAGGAAAATAGGGATCTTTCGTATTCTCTCTTAATAATCGCAAACCGTGTGTAAGAATACTGTACAGTTATAAAGAAAATAAACGCAATTATTGTATCGAACGAAATTAAATATTCGCAAAAGGGAACAATATGGCTGCTCTAGTCTTTTATACAAACAAAAAGATGTAGACTGATATACTGTTATCTTTTGTTTATTTCAATTAATTATTTTCGTTAAAATGCTAAATGAGCGTCTTTTAATTAGTAGCGCGCGTATTGACTAGTATTCGATGATGTAATCAATTACCTTTGTCGCGTCATTAACCATCATGGACCATCAAAAAACACATGAAGTGTTTTCCTTGCTGTTTTTGTAAAAGTAAAATGAGAGAGCCACGGCTCAGTCGCTTTCTTCTCCTGGCCGGTTTTTTAACTTTTGCGAATGTGATGGCCTCGGATGTCACTTTGAGTTTTATGGACGCCAGGTAGGTTTTATTCTGAGTTCACGAAATTGACAAAAGTATCCACTATTTTCTGTTATCTTTTCAGCGCTACGCTAATTAAGAGTACGGTGGATAATCATTTCGAAATCCAGAATAACGGTAACTCCGTAGAATAACAAACGTCT
Organism: Pocillopora verrucosa; assembly: GCF_036669915.1. Taxonomy (NCBI): domain Eukaryota; kingdom Metazoa; phylum Cnidaria; class Anthozoa; order Scleractinia; family Pocilloporidae; genus Pocillopora; species Pocillopora verrucosa. The sequence continues at coordinate 5,892,910 of NC_089314.1, forward strand.
ACCTCAGGCGGTGTATAGAAATAGATACCTTTTATTTATCTCTCAGTTAGCAAATGCGCTATGATTGGTTTATTTCATTGTCCGGCCCGCTCAATTCAAAAGTTTGTTTTGATCGCCAAAATGTCTCTGGAAGAACACTTTGAAACACATTTAAAGGAAAAGTACGCAAATGAACAAAAAGAACAAAACTCAGAAGCAGATATCCCAGACTTTCGAGTTGGATTCTTCGAGATTTTGGAGGAAAACAAGCGACGAATGGAGAAGACGAGCACGACGAAGACAACTCCACTCGAGAACTAGATGATTTCATCGCCGCCGAAAGGTCGTCAAACACAAAAAGAAAAAACTGAAAAAGACGGAATACGAGTGGAAAATGTTTGAAGGGTTTGCAAACAGCAGGCAGATGCTACTCTCGACAAGCAAGTTCTTAAAGATGTCCCCAAGAAAAAAAATTGTCGGCGAGAACGACACAGACAGTATTTCAAGCTTTTAAAAAAGCATACTCCAGTTCTCTTTGTCTTACTCGTCTTTCTCTATTTGCCGCTCGTCTTACTTCAAAAGCCTTGCAAGGCAGGTTCGGCTCCAAAACGACGCCACATCCTTCTTTCTTCGCGTCTACAAACATCGGCTCCATTTCCAACAATGTCTTTTATCTTGTTCAGTCCACCTGGAAGTTTCTGTTAAAACGCTGCAAAACACCAAAAAATTGGATACTACTCGTTGAAAAGATCCACGTGTTGTTTTCGATCGCATTGATAAAATTCATTTATTCATTAATTCATTCATTTGCTACGGACATTGAACAAAGTTAGCCGCTCGCACATTCTACGAAGAAACACGTTGCATTGTGCCTTGTAGATTTCGGACACTTGAAGAAAACTCTCGACAAAAGAGACACTTGCACAACGTTGTATCACAGTTCCTTGCAGAAAACCTTCGTATACTTGAACCGTTCTTTTTATGTAAGTTTTCGGATTTAAAAAAAATTTAGAGGTGTTTATTACATAGAATAGAAGTGGAAAAGATTTCAATTCAAGCGGGACGGCCATTTATAATTGACGCACGTCAAATCCTAAGTACAAGAGCGTTTTATTGGCTTCCAATAAACATAGGTATGTTATGCATGCAAGAGTTATTTTTCGGGTGGATTAATTGAAACATTGCAAGTAATGTCTACATTTTTACAGAAGGAAAGAGTATTAACGCGGAAAAGAACGAAAATGTCGAATTTACTCAAACAAAGCTATTTTGTGGTCGATTGTGTATGTTGTGGGAATAACTGTAACCAAAAATAAACTGTATTGGTGCCACGGATACCTTTTAGTACAAAATACAGACTGCAGAGCGCAGACTGGATACGAAATGTAGACTAGGTACAAAATGTAGACTGCAGAGTGGGTACAAAATGCAGACTGAGAATTTAAAGTGCTTTTTCGTCCGGTATGTGATAACATATTATCTTACAACTGAGCGAGCGTCACGGAATCGCTTTTTCGCAATTAGCCTTCACGATTATTTGCACTATTGTGGAATATTCTTAGTCCGTTTCTAGATTTCCGGCTCCATGTCTCCTACGCGGTCTCTGTTCGTCTCTCTACGCAAACCGGCATTTTTAAAATAAATAACCTCTAGTTAGCTGGTGCAAAACGAAGCTTTCCGAGCGAAGCCGCGTATTATTTACTGTACGCCGATCTTGGCATCTTACGAGCTAATAGGAATGTTAGAAAACTGGCACGGTCACCGTGTTATATCGTGCAAAGTTGCAAGCACGATCTTAATATTGCATATCAATCGAACACGATGCCACACGAGGCGAAAAAGCTTCCAGGAGTCAGAAAAAATTGTCCATAGTTAATTTTAATCAGACATTCATCTAGAGATAGCACCAAGCAAACCAAGCCAGAAAAATAAAATCGGCACACTCAACAAATCTTCAATCTTGCAACACAGATTGCCATTAAAGAACTGCTAAAATCAAAATGTCTTACTGATCCAGGGTCGTGTTCAAAGTACATACGAGTGACCACGAGTGACTTTTTTTCATCAAAAATGAGAAAGCATCAGTATATTTGGCTATCATCATAAATACATCTGGACAAGCGATCGTTTGTTTGCTTGTTTTTTGTAAGCGCCAGGCGTACCCCCCCCCCCCCCCCCCCCGTGTGGGGACTGGAACGAATAATAAAGCTTTGAGTTTAGAGCACATGGAAAATGTCTGAAGTGTGTTTTAAACCGGGACCCTGATAGAATTTCCCACGCCTAGGAATCTCCAATATCTTCATTACGACAAATTATATAATCAGGATTTAACCGAAAGGGAAAAGATTTTAGAGGCTGAAATAAGTAAATGATGTATAATTTCCTTCTTTTCCAAAAGAGAGAAGGGAGAGGTTGTGTAATCTTTCCGAACTTCCAATCTCTGTTTCCACCACTAGACCTTCGTTTTTGTTCACTTTTCCTCTTTGCACTTTTTTAAAATTTATGTTAGTTTAATTTCTTTTTTCGTTTAATTTCCTTTTTTTCTTTCCATACCTTACATCCTTCCTTCTTTTCTTTCTGTTGAAAATCCATCTACGAATAAAGAGGCGGGAGTCCAAACTCCGTAGAAAATATGTATGAAAAAATGAAAACTCCAACATTTCTTAAATTTCCAAGCAAAGGGGTAACAAATTTACGCGAACGAAAACTGAAAATAACAACAGAAAGTCCGCCATCATCCAAGATGATGGCGTCACGCTCGGGCGAGTTCGAGACGAGTAACTACCACAGTGTGTACACCTGATTGAGTGACTTGTTTGCATATCGGAGTCATCATAAAACTTGTTTCTTTGCTATCCACAAGTTAAAATCGGACAGACATTAATTAGTTGACGCACGATTTTGTCTCGCCGGTGGCTCGGAGGTAGATAGTACTTGCTTATCACTTATACTTGTGTGGTATATTGTAATTATTATTACTATTGGCTTTATTTAAACCTTTAGATGACTGGACAATGCAATCCGGGATTAGTTTTTATTCGCTGAGCCTCACTAATAGATGAGTCATTTCATCATGACTAAAACCGGAATTCATTGAATGAGGAGGTTCAATTACTATGATGAAAACCTCGAATTAAACCAATCAGCTTGGCTAAAAAGCACTCTTTACATGTGTGGTAAAAACAACTGCACTTAGTAGCATCAATTTTTCTTGTTATTCGTTCTATGTCAGGTTATTATGAGCACCTAGCTGAAAAACTTTCCTTCATTCATATCCAACAAGCCATCGCCAAATAACTGCGAAGTTCAGTTAGGATAAATAGCATGTCGTTCAATGGCATTTATTGTCACTTTCTCTTGCAGAAGGCTTGGAAAGCCAAAAACAGCTTTATTACCTGAAATGAAACCCACTATTACATTCAAGTGCGAAAAGCCTTTGCCAAAACTCTTTACCGGAGAAGTAGATCTCTTTTCTGTCAGCCTCAAGGAATTAGATCATTGCGATGCTAGGCAGGGATATTGGCTTGGGACTCTAACATGCGGTCATACAAAGAGTTTCAAAACTTCGGAACTTTTGATAAAAGATGTGGAAACTTATCAAATTCTTGGTAAGCGTAAAATAGAACAACTAAACTAGCATTGTGTTATATATACAAATTATTATTGAAAAATATATATATTTTTCAAACAAAGTTTGACGGCTTTGCGGCGTTTGGTATCACACTATGACTTTGGGATCATCTGATTTTAAGAGCCAATCATATTCTTTTAATTCCACGTTGTCTCGTTAGAATTTTTACTCCAGCTTCCGTAGGAACACCCGAGTATTAAAATGCAAGCCGTTCCTTTTTTTTTCTTCTGGTCACCAAATCTGCATCGTCCACCCAGGCGTTAGTGGTTCAGAGGCCTTATCTCCCGCCTCCCCTGCCCTCAAAGTCACGCTATTGTTTTCTGTTCAAATGTCTGGTGGGTGGTACAAAGGCCGGTTACATGGAGTTATCAACATAATTTAAAATGGCGTCCGTCGTCGAGCCGTGGGCTAAAATGATTTAGCTGGTTTTTTCTTCTTTTCGCTCCGCCCTTGATCAATACACATCCTTTTAGACCTCAAAAACAAACAGAAAATGTAAACAAGATTACTCAACTAAAAGGAAGAGGGCTGTAAACTCTTAAAATCGACGATGACAACAATCCTAATAACCGATTATTTACATTTTCCGCCGAACCGTACGCTAAAATCATTAAGGTGGTTTTTTTCCTCCTTTTTGTTCCATTCTCGATCAAAATACCTCACAAATAAAGAAAATGGTCAAGTGTCAATAAACAGGCTTCAAAGAATGGAGCTAATTTGTTGCGCCGCGTAAACAATTTTTGTCTCCAAGTTGATTTTCGCGTGGCCGTTTGGCTGCCATTTGGCCATATCTTGCACAAATCTGGCAGCTGATTTACCATGTTTTATAGTTTTACAGATTTCATTGAATTTGGGTTTTCTTTTTGTTACACAATTAACCTGGACCCCTTTCGCTCTCGTTCGACCGTGTGAATCTTATCAGTCAAAATTTTAACACTCGGTTAAATTTAATTATTACCAGGCGCCCAACCACTTAGATCGACATGGAGGACAAAAAACGAGTCATTTTCTTTGTTTTTGTGTTGTGCGGCACTCGGTTGCACTTGAAATATTTTCAGAATTTTTTTGCATTATCTTTTTTACTGTATAACTTTCAGGCATAGCACATAAAAGGGATAAATCACACAGACTAGTTAAAGGTTGCTCTCAGATAAGGACCTACGCATCGCGGCTTTATCTTCATTTCTGCGATCCAGTCATCTTGTCAAATGGAACTAAATGTGTTAAAGAAGGTATGTCTAACCGTTTTTTACACATATATCTACATGATGACAGTTAGGTAAAAGAGCAATGCCTCATGCATTCACCTGCGCGATTTTAGGTGTCTGAAGCACGTTTATGACCTGCGGTTTAAAATAATTTTAACTTTATCACATGACCAGTATAGCACAATGGGCGCTTTTACTGCACAACATATATAAGAAAAGTCCCTATTTGAGGGCCGTGATTGCGCGAGCAGGGCCGGAAAAAATCGTAGGACTTAGCGTGCAGCTTTACGAGAAAGATTGCCGGAACATTTTTTTGTTGTAACAAACCTAACATTTCTTTCGATGATTCCAACTCACGTTGAGTTGAATCTCCCACATATTATCAATGGCTCTTTGGAAATGCGCGCAAAGCTATAGGAACCAGCTAGTCAGTTGGTAGATGGGTAAAATCTAAGGAGAAGGGAAAACGGAGAAATGAGGATGATCATATGGAAACTGAATCCACATCGACTGAGTTAGGTAGGACTGGACGGGAAAATATATCGCCCGAGGTCATGACGTTTGGACTGACCTAAGCGAAGTTCAAGCGTCACAACCGCCAGCCAAATATTTCCCCGTATATCTCTCCCAGTCAGTAATTATTAATTCTTGTCGCTCAACATCGTATAACAATGAACTGAGTTCGTATTCATTCATTTGCTTTCAGCTTGTCCAATGTCGTTACATGTCTTTCTTCATGATAGCTGGATGTTCCCTATTTTGGCGTCACTGCCAAAAAAGGACAAGAACCACACTGCCCAACATGCATGGCTCGTCGACACTGCTTCGCCCAGATCATCCAAAAAACCTGGAAGGTATCTACTGATAGCTTGTTTTGTAAGAGCTGATTTTGACTCTTAATCAACCAGTTCTCCTGTTAACTCCCAAATAAATTCCTACTAAACGTTTTGAAATTCGAATGTAGATTTAAAGATGAGAAAGTAGGTCAGCATCACCCGTTAGGCGTTTTTCTCTTACCTTCGTAATTACAAACACCAACAAAGGTTTTTCGCCCGGTCTCTGACTTTGGCCAGCTTTTCGGTGGTGTTTAGGTTACGATCCAGACTCCCAATTTGCTGGAATAATTAAACAATCATTATATGCAAACCCAAATATGCCGTCAAGCGTAAGTTTTGACGGGGCTAGCAAACTCAACGGTCAACTGTTGAGCATGCGCAAAAGGATCAACTTTGCCCAGCCGCGCACCAATTCCCCACGAAAAATTTGAAACATTTCGTTTTGAGCTTGAAAAGGAAATGTATAACGTACTTGAACTAACCGGCTTGCCCGGCTGTTCGTTCGTTTCTGTGGAAACACCTAATTCTGACAGCCCGAAAGCACGCCCCGCAGCCGTTACAAAGTTCTCACATGCGCAGTCGTTTGACGGCTTCGTGTGCCAGAAAGCCCTCTATGCAATTGACCTTTCAATTGTTATTGTTTGACTGATAGTTTCTGGTGTGCCTCGGGAGATAGCCAGAGAATAGAATTTCTGGTAGCACTGTTTCACCAACCATGTGCGATATCAGCGATTGCTACCCAAGGAGCAGTTACAGAAAGGAGTTGGGTCAGCAGTTATCTCTTCTATGGCAAATTTGACAATGACCCAATTCATCTAGCCACTGATGACAAAGGAAACATCAAGGTGGCTTTCATAACAAATGTTCTATGTAGTTACTTGAAATTAGTATCCCAATTCAAGGAAAAGAGGGCGCTAAGACCGGTTGTTAACATTGTTTGTAGTGTACATTCGAGAAATGGAGGAATTACAGTCATACTATCGTCATTCTTTTTCTTATCTTTCTATTACATTCATTTATTTCACTTCTTTCATTTTTTTCCATATAAATCGACAAGACTGTCTACAACTCACTAATGGTAAAATGTTTTAGGTACCTTTTGCTGTAGAGAAATTCAAAGATGGAAAATAAACCATTGATTTACAAGTTAGATCATTTGTTTTCGACAGCACCTTCATGCCGCTTTTTTTTTTCCAGGAGTTTAAGGGAAACTCGGACCAGACCTCTATCGTCCGTCACTGGCTGAAGCATCAGATATATGCTACATATGTTGCTTTATACCCTACATCTTATGTTGGTCGGATGTGTATGAGTATCGAGATATATGGATGCCGCGCTAGCGACATATCCATGTTGACACCGTTTTCATCGAAGCAAAGGCAGCGAGAAGGTAAGACTTATTAAAACTGTTAAGTCAAAAGTATATCAAAGACTTTCAAGATTTTCTCTACCCCTTTTCATTCTCGTGTGTCTCGATGATGGTAAAATTTAATTGACCATTAAAATTTTGCACGTCGTTTTTTTTGCAGAATTCATTCGCTGTAATCTGACCAAACAGCCTGGTAATTGTAGGGCTTCATCTCCCAGATGGTTTTTTAATAGGAAAACTAAACAATGTGAACCGTTTAGTTATGGTGGATGCAATGGAAACCTCAACAACTTTTTGTCTGAATATGACTGTTGGAGAGGATGTCGAGGTAATTTTTGGTAATGCATTTGTGGTTATTGACCACAACTTGTTGGTATAATAAAACAAGGTATACGTAAGATCTTATGATTTCATGCGCATTAGAACTTCAGAGCTTCTAAATACCCGATCTTAGGGGGCATATCCAGTAGATTTCGGATAATGACAAATTTAAGCCCTCAGTTGCTTTGGTAACTGTTACTGCTAATGATTAACACCTTATTTAATTAAATTACAAAGACTTGATATTGCATTTCTAGTGTTCTGATTGGTGCAGTCAACTCTGGTTGTCAGCTATTAACCCAGCAAACATTGCTGCACGCGTGCGATTAGTCTAAACTCCACACGTGACCAGATATGCGGTAGCTAAAACTGTCAAATATCAAATTATATACTCCAAGTGATATTCCCCAGTTGCAAACTGTTCGTCCACGACGATGAAAGCCTTCGTTTTGAGTTTGATTCAAGATTAGAGAGCGTTAAGCTGTTCTTACAAAACGAGGGACATGTTAAGAAAGTCGTACCAGAGAACACTGAAAGTAAAGATCCGCGCAACAAACGCTAAGCTGTTCTTAAACAGTTTTTTTCCACGCGTTGCAAAATGTTTGAAGGATAATAAACTCAATAGCACCCATTTGGTGAAAAATATGCTTGTATGTTTGTCCTGAAACAGTATCTCTTCCTAGTATCTTACAGTTATCGTCGAGTTTCGCTCTTGAAAGCTTTTCGCATCTAGGAACAGATAATTTTCGCAGACAAACATCAAATGCATATTAGTTTTCGCGCTCGCTTAATGGTGGCTCCTGTTTATATTTACTGAATCACCAGTTGGGAAAAATGATTCACGTAAGTGTTGCTATCCTGAATTTACTTTTGGCTGGAAGAAGACACTTCTCCCGTGTATTAGAAATAAAGTAAAACAAATATTAGTCGATGTCATCTCGGGAACAAAAGTGTCAAATTCACAAATAAGTTATAACACTATTGAAAGGTACGTATCTCCGGCTGAACTTTCAACTACAAATTTTGCACTTGACGTGACTGTTTATGGTCTAGAAAAAAGTATAACGCTGTCACAAAAGAAAAGATTTTCAGGATGACTTGCAAGTTTTGCCTCGATATTTCCAGGCTCTTTCAGAACCGTTAGTTACAAACGTTCACCCTTGAAGCCTTCTCGAAAAGCCATAATATTGTTTTCTTCCGTTCCTTACCGCAAAGCTAAACATTTGTAAATGTGTGCATCAGGATAAGCAAGAAGTTTTACAAATTGAACCGAATACTTGTCTCAGAAAGTTTGTAAAGTTTGGAGCAAGAAATTTAGTTCAAGATATATTTCAACAAAAGCTGTCCTCGATCCCCTCCCTTGCTCGGTTCAAGTTTAATAAAATTCTTGAGTAAACTGTACACAACTTCGTCAATCGATGTTTGTGCAACAATTTTATCACCTACATAAAACATAATCTGGTTATAACCGGATTGTCCGTGATTAAGAGATTGAGTCTAGATAGGTTTTGTTTTCTGGGACCGAGATTTAGTGCCTGTTGTCCTCTTTTTGCAGTTTTTTTCTTTTTGAAGAAAAAATGTTGAATCCTTAAGGACACGAGAAACTTCCCAAGATTGATAGGTGTCCGAATGACAAGAGTATCCGTAAGGACAGGCTCGACACTATATTTTCACTCTCTCAATGTTTCCAGCATTTATAGATTGCAAGAAAAGGTGTCACGCTCCTTTCTCTCGCTGCGTGAACAACAACAGAAGCGAAGAGGAATGCGAGTGCATTCAGGAATGTCCTAAAGTGATGAAAGAAGTTTGTGGCTCAGATAATGTGACATATGACAACGAATGCCTGTTGAAGAAAGCAGCCTGCGAAAAATACACTGGAATACAGATCGTGAAAAAAGGACCCTGTACAGGTATGTAACCAAACTGTTTGGCGTGGCATGTTCAAGGCGTCCTACAGCAGACACGAAAGGAACAACTTGACTTATAATTCTCAAGACATTTTTAAATGTCTTTAAAAAGGTGAACAAAAGTGACGATAATTTACAGAGAATAAGACAAATTCGAAAAAAAGCTAACATCCATACACTGAATTAAGGCTCAATGCTTATTCTAAAAGAGGAGAGAGGAGGAGAAACCCAATGAACAAGACATTATTTCATGGCCCTCATACTTTAAAGATGGCTAAACTCCCTGTTCCCGCTGCCACGACAAAAACGACAAATGTTATGTAGCTTGTACTATGTGGATGCTCGATATCATTAGTAGCGGCTGTGCCGCTTCTATTATTTATATACCTCTTTCCCAATTATCTCAGTATTCTTTTTCCCATTCCAATCGCAGCCTCGCAGCTTTTCCTCAGAGATCCCATAAAACCGCTAACTAAACGGGTTATTGTAATTTGACCTCCACTCCCCCCCCCCCCCTACGCTCCCCCTCCATCAACCTTCTGACATTTTAAATCAAGCAATTTTCTTTAAAAAGATCATATGTATATGATCACTCCTTAGCCCGTTCTAATACGCTAGCGCAGGACCTCCTTGTTGAAAAATTATGTCCTCCTTTCTTACGTCAACTTACACTGTATAACAACTGAGTTTGATCTTATTTACTTCTTAAAAGCATGTATGTCTTCACTGGGATTGGAAAATGGACAAATAAGAGACAAGTAGATCTCGGCATCCTCAGAACTCGACAAGCAACACGCCGCCAAACAGGGAAGGGTTTCCCTGATCAGCTCTCCTCAAGACAGGTATGACATAGGGTTGAGGTTGGTTCCCTTTTAGGCCATGTCTTAATACATTGTAAATGTTACTTAAGAAATACCGAGAAATCTTGGGAAAATAGATTTTTCCTACTGGGGTTCGAGTCTTTCGGCTCGAGTGGGGTTCAAGCTTGCGAAGGTAAGATCGCAAAAAATGTACTAATGAATTTCATGAGATATTGATATTGGTTCGGGTTAATATAGGGCCTGGTTAATCAGGAATCAAAAGCATTTTGCAGCGAATCCAATATCATGGAAAGAAATATATGTTGCTGTCTTTCCTCCAGCTCCTGGTGCAGTGCTCCAACTCTTGACATGGGAACACAATATCTACAAGTGGATTTGCTGTCAGTCCATGTTCTGTCGGGGTTTTCTACCCAAGGCGCCGTCACAGAAAAGTTTTGGGTGAGCAGATATCTGGTTCGTTACAGCTTGGATGGTACTGACTGGATATTAATCGACGGAGCAGAAAAAAATTACGAAAAACTTTACGAAGGAAGAAGCAAGGTGACTCTTGGATAATTTTATGTTCAATTATCTAATAGTTAACCTTTCACATCACACTCAAATATAGCCATTGCCACCTACTACAGACACGATTTCATGAGTCCTTTCGTAAGAGAGCCCAAATAACTCCCCACAAAAAATGCTTACAACACATTCTTATGCTTAAATTGAAGGGAGTCTTGAGGTTAATCTTTGGTTCTTCAGTGATTGTTAAGCATTGTCAAGACTTCTCTGTGAAAACGGCGCTGATGTTGCTATTTTTTGCGGGAATTTATTAATACTTCCTACTAAGGGTGAAATAGAAAGTGTTGGCGTATAGGAGACATTCAACTGACTACAAGTAGTTAATTGATTCATCAAATAAAATCCTCGTCAAAACAGAAAACTTTAACGATGGAGAAAAAAACCCATTCATTTAAACGTTAGATCATCATCGTGCGACATTGACCAACTGAAGTTCTTTTTCAAATCTAAAAGCAATTTCAGGGAAATACGAACCAGTCCTCTATCGTCCATCACTGGCTGAAGCTTCGTCTCCATACTCGTTTTGTTCGTTTCTCTCCTACCTCTTTTTTCGGTCAGCGGTGCATGCGTGTAGAGCTTTACGGTTGCAAGGAGTCATACACGGATAAAGGTAATATTTCTTACAATTTGTGTGGATGAATTGCTGATAAATGTTTTTGACAGATCAGATTACCATTTGGAATGCAGTCAGTGCCATTGTTTTGAAAATACTCTTGACGGTGATGGGAAGTATGTGTGTTCTTGAGCACCTGTCTCCTCAAAGCAGCAATACTGGCCAATTCTCTCCACCCGAGAATTAAACTTTATCTTTTCCATAAACCTTTGTGGTTTTCAAAGATGGCGAGAATTTGAATTTGCTTGTGTTGACGATTTACATTTTTACAAGCTACAGCAGTTCCTGCTGCGCTCACTCGTGAGCTATCGAGTTAAACATTCGAAGAGAAATTCCATATCTACGTGCACCTATGTGTTATTCTCTATATCTATTCCATAAACCTCTGCAGTTTTCAAAGATCACCTCTTACTTTAGGCTGCAACAAAAAGTGTTCTCCGTTTTCTCGCTGCGTGAAGCACAAGGGAAACGAAGAAAAATGCGAATGCATTCAGGAATGTTCTAAAGCTGTGAAACAAGTTTGTGCCTCGGATAATGTCACATATGACAACGAGTGTCTGTTGAAAAAAACAGCCTGCGAAAAGGAAGAAGAACTAACTTTGGTGAAAAACGGAACTTGTACAGGTATTTCTTTTTCAAAGAAGCTTTTTGCTATGTCTGAATCATCAGATGCACCTCTGGAGTAAATGTGAACCAAGAAAATATAAAATGTATATTCTCTTGATGTAAACGGTAATCTAATTCATTACTGATTTCACCAACTTTCGTTGTAATCCTCAAAACACATTCAGCTGGTGCGACACAAAAATTATCTTTTTTCACATCAGATGCAAAAGTGTTCACGTTGTAAGTATTCTCTGATGATTCGGCAGACTCACAGTCTGCCCATCACGGGAATTACTTAATTTACTCCTTCCCATGTCCCTGGGTGATAGTTAGTACCAAGAACACACAACATTTGATCTATATCTTTGGTTCAGTAAAGGTATTTAGTCCGTAAAGTTTGTGGATCGGATCGAAGAACTTACAAATGTTTTTGTGAACCCAAGAAACGTGCTTGTTAGAAAAACAAACGCATATCATTTGCTTTACATAGTTAATGTGAAGGTTGGTAGATTAGATCAACTGAACACTTCATTTATCGCTCTATGAGTGTCGTTGTCACATCGGGCAATCAGAAGAAGATAAAATAAGTTTAAGAGCCAATCAAAACTCGGAGTAAAACCAACCAAACGGCCTAAAGCGCGGTAAAACGTGAGGGACCAAATCGTGATTCGTTGCAGTTTTGCATCTGACTGGTTGAGGGAGTGGCGTTTTCTGGACCAATCGCAGAGCGAAGCGATGCAAAGCCGAAGCAATTTCGAATCATTATTGTCACTCAATCAATATGTTTTAACTATGCTAACAAGCATATTTCTGGCTTGCTTGGCAGGTATCTAAACAAATTATTTTCCAAAAGGTTTTGGCCAGTTTCTGTTCCATTTTAGCAACTGCTATTTCGCCGAGAATATTCCCTGAATGTTTGAGGTTTCTTAAAAATATTTTAGGAAAGGGATGAATTTATAGATCTCACTGCCTTTTTTTTCCTTTCTTTCTTCAGTACCATTTTATGACGTTAATTCTCAAGAGAAGTCGTCTGGTACAATGAAAACAGTTTACATCTTCACCTTTTTGTCAGGATTACTTTTGTCACTTACTGTGTTGCTAATTGAAAACTTTTATCAGTAATTGTCATACCTAAACCTTTTGTCAGTCAATGTACAACTTACAACTGATATATTTAAACTTGTTCTTTTACTTAAGCGTCATTGCAATCCGGTATAAGCCAAAATAAACTGCTTAAACAAAACCAGCCGCAAGTGTGCTTCCTCTGTCGTGATTTCGACCTATCGATAACATTGTTCTCGACCAAGAGTTCCCCCAGACACCTTTGAAAACTTTAAGAGTTTCTTAAGATTAATTTTCGGCAGTTTGCCTTTCCGATTCCAAGACTTTCAGTAAACGAATTAGTATTAGAGAGAGAAATTATATTCCCGGCCTTTTTCAGTTCAACTGCGTTGAGAGTTTCGTCAATTTCCACTATCAGATTCTCTGAAGTTTCCAGTTTCAATCAATCAATCAATCAATCAATCTTTATTCCTCCTAGGATAAAAAGACATATTTTAAGTTACATCAACTGTTAGGAGTCTAAAAATACATTAGACATACTGTATATATACATATACAAGACATACTACATAAAATAATACAAAAGATCAAAGATTATATTTAAAGATCATTCTTGATTCTTCACTTGCTAAGATACCGATCTTAGCGAAGCTCTATTCCATGACTTAACGTTTTGCGACGAGGAAAATAGGGATCTTTCGCGTTCTCTCTTGATAACTCGCAAACCGTATGTAAGAATGCTGTACGGTTATAAAGAAAATTAATGCAATTATTGTATCGAACGAAATTAAATATTCGCAAAAGGGAACAATATGGCTGCTTGAGCCTTTTATCTAAACAAAAATATGTGGACTGACATATTGTTATCTTTTATTTTATTTCAATTAATTATTTTCGTTAAAATGCTAAATGAGCGTCTTTTAATTAGTTGCGTGCGTATTGAGTAGTATTTGATGATGTAATTAATTACCTTTGTTGCGTCATGGACCCATCAAAAAACACATGAAAAACACATGAAATGTTTTCTTTGCTGTTTTTGTAAAGTAAAATGAGCGAGCCACGGCTCAGTCCCTTTCTTCTCCTGGCCAGTTTTTTGACTTTTGCGAATGTGATGGCCTCGGATGTCACATTGAGGTTTATGGACGCCAGGTAGGTTTTATTCTGAGTTAACAAACTTGACAAAAGTGTCCACTGTTTTCTGTTATCATTTCAGCACTATGTGAATTTAGAGTACGGCGGATTAACATTTCGAAATCCAGAATGATGGTAACTCCGCAAAATAATAAACGTATACCTCAGGCGGTCTACAAAAATAGATACCTCTTATTTTATCTCTCAGTTAGCACATGCGCTATGATTGGTCTATTTCATTGTCCAGCCCGCTCAATTCAAAAGTTTGTTTTGATGGCCAAAATGTCTCTGGAAGAAAAATTTTGAAACACATTTAAAGGAAAAGTACGAACGAACAAAAAGAACAAAACTCAGAAGCAGATATCCCAGACTTTCGAGTTGGTTTCTTCGAGATTTTGGAGGAAAACAAGCGACGAATGGAGAAGACGAGCACGACGAAGACAACTCGACTCGAGATCTAGATGATTTTATCGCCGCCGAAAGGTCGTCAAACACAAAATGAAAAAAACGAAAAAGACGAAATGCGAGTGGAAAACGTTTGAAGGGTTTGCGGATAGCAGGCAGATGGAAATTTTAATGAATGAACGCACCCGCTGCTGCTCTCGAAAAGCTCCTTGGCAAGTTCTTGAAGATGTCCCCAAGCAAAATGTTGGTGAGTACGAACCAGACAGTATTTCAAGCTTTTGAAAAAGCATACTCCAGTTCTCTTCGTCTTGCTCGTCTTTCTCTATATGTGCATTCCTCCAAAAGCCTTGCAAAGTAGGTTCGACTCCAAAACGATGCCACATCCTACTTTCTTCGCGTCTACAAACATCGGCTACATTTCCAACAGTGTCTTTCATCTTGTTCAGTCCACCTGGAAGTTTCCATTAAAACGTTGCAAAACCAAAAAATTGTATACTACTCGTTGAAAAGATGCTGGTGTTGTTTTCGATCGCATTGGTAAAATTCATTTATTCATTCATTCATTTGCTGTGGACATTGAACAAAGTTAGCCGTTCGCACATTCTACGAAGGAATACGTTGCATTGTGCCTTGTAACTCTCGACAAAAGAGATACTTGCACGACGTTGTATAACAGTTCCTTGCAGAAAACCTTCGCTTACTTGAACCGTTCTTTTCATGTAAGTTTGCGGATTAAAAAAGAACTAATATGTTTATAACATCTCTTGGTTCAAAGAGAGGGAGAAAATATTTCAATTCAAGCAGAACGGCCATTTATAATTGACGCACGCCAAATCCTAAGTACAAGAGCGTTTTATTGGCTTCCAATAAATATAGGCATGCTATGCGTGCAAGAGTTATTTTTCCACGGATGGGTGGATTAACTGAAACATTGCAAGTGATGTATACATTTTTACAAAAGGAAAGAGTATTAACGCGGAAAAGAACGAAAATGTCGAATTTACTCACACACAGGTATTTTGTGGTCGATTTTGAAAATTGTGCGAATAACTGTAACCAAAAATAAACTGTATTGGTGCCACGGATACCTGTTGGTAGAAAATACAGACTGCAGAGTGCAGACCAGATACATAATGTAGACTAGGTACAAAATGTAGACTGCACACTGCAGAGTGGGTAAAATATGCAGACTGAGAATTTAAGGTGTTTTGTCGTCTGATATGTGGTAACATGTTGTCTTACAAGTGACCGAACGTCACGGAATCGCTTTTCCGCGATCAGCTTTCACGATTATTTTCACTATTGTGGAATATTCCTGGCCTGTTTCTCGATAAAAATCGTTCTTAATATAATTTCAAGCCTTCATATAGTCTTCTCACCTTACGTGCGAGTTGGTTAGTGTAATGTCTGTACAGATTTTACAAACTTAATAAAAGTAGATGTAGATGTAAATGAGATATCACAATTAAGTATTCAATACGCGCAATATTCGAGAAATAGTTGACTGCTTTGCATGTTATCATCTTTTTAAGCGGTATGTGTTTATTTTGTAGACAAAAATGTGGACCGAGACAAAAACTGTTCCTTCGATTTGACATATTTTCAACGTTAGTAGATCACATCACATCAACTTACCTAAGTAAATCATTCATTCCAGATAACGGAATCAAACAAACATGCTAACGATAGAAACGACTCCATAAGATCACTTCCTCCAGGCATCGAAAACATTTCCATTCGTCCAGTGTTCTCAAAATTACCCTCGAAACAGCCAAACAATTTCCATCAACAGTCAATAATGACACAAATCCACCTTGCAACACACTTGCAACTGTTCAAACTTACAACATCGAAAGACCCGATCAAAGAGTAACGCGTCACGATGTTTACCATGTAATTGACTGCAACCAAACGACCAAAAAAGAAAACTCAGTCACCTTTCGCAGAAAAATCGTTGTATAATAAAAACACCTCTTAACATTGGATACCAATCAAACACGATGTCACAATGGGCGACAAAGCTTCCTAGGAGCCACACAAAATCGTCCATAGTTAATTTTAAGCAGACATTCATCGAGAGATAGCACCGAGCAAACCAGTCCAGAAAAATATAATCGGCTCACTCAACAAATCATGAATTTTGCAACACAGCTTGCCGTTAAAGAATTGCTCAAATCAAAATGTTTGGTGCAATTCATCAACACCTCAAGCAATATTTTAATCAAAGGTTTTCCACTCACTCTCGTCGTGAAGGAACAATAAAGCATGATATACTATCCACTATTTCCTTTCGCATAACTATCCACCATTTTCACGACTATAGGTAATCTGATGTCTTTCATCTGTCCATTAGTGTTGCATTTCTCATAAAGCGCGGTAAAATGCATGTTAAAAACATAGAAAAGTCAACATTTCTCATTCTAAATGATGATTCCAATTTACGAACCGCTCTCTCCGAAACCCGCGTTAATTTGTTGAAATTTGAACACCTCTCAAACCAAAAAAAAAAAACGACACTCTGATTGGTGCGAGATACATACCCCAATGCGGCGATCTGATTGATGCAAAAAAACATACCCTAAACGATCTGATTAGTGCGAGCAACATACCACTCTATACGCTAACGTAGAGTTATTATTTCATTTTTCTTAAATTATCTCAAAAACAGGACTTTGAGTCGTCAAAAGCTCAAAATATTCGTTTAATATCCATATTTAAAAATAATGCAAACTTTCTTTTGTCAGAAAAGCACAAAATTATCTTGTCCACTAAAGTCTTACTGATCCAGGGTCATGATAAAGTATACACGAGTGACCACAAGTGACTTTTTGTGATCAAGAATGATAAAGCATCAGTATGTTTGGTAAACATAATTACACATTCATTACGTCACATTATATAATCATGATTTAACGGAAAAAAAATTTCATAAGCTTAAATAAGTTAATGATGTATAATTTCCTTTTCTAAAACAGAGAAGGGAGAAGTTGTGTAATCTTTCTTAACTTCCAATCCCTGTCTCCACCACTGGAACTTTTTTTGCTCACTTTTCCTCTTTGCACTTTTTTTAAAATTTATTTCAGTTTAATTTCTCTTTTCGTTTAAGTCACTATTTTTTTCCATACCTTACATCCTTCCTTCCTTCATTTCTTTTAAAAATCCATTACGAATGAAGAGGCTGGAGTCCAAACTCCGTAAAAAATATGTGTTCAATTTGTTAAATAAACCACAACGTTTGGCTAAAATAAAAACTCCGAAATTTCTTACATTTCTAAGCAAAAGTGTAACAAATTTAAAATAAACTGAAAATAACAAAAAAACGCAAAAAGAAAAATTACTTGAAATTTAAAAACGAAAGAGATTTTCCATACTTTCTTTCACTCTGGAGAAGATACGAGAAGTAGAAAAGTAGAAAACGGGATTCTCGAGAAAGCTGACAGTGGCGAAACATAACATTGAGAAATATTTTTTGGCAGCGAAGTCCCTATCCGGGACCTACCCTTTGGAAAAGAAGAAAATGATACATTGTTGGCATATTTCAGCCTCCGAAAATGTTTATTACATAAGATTATAAACAATCATTGGATGAGGATTTTGCGATATCTAGGATAATCAAGGTCGAGGCTTACCAAGACCTTAATTATTCTGAATATTACAAAAACCGAAGCTAATAATTGTTTTATTATACATTTAACGAATAAAAAGGCTGCTCCCAGAAGTCAGGATTTTGCTTCTTCACTGACGGCAAGCAACAAAAGATGCGTGAACTTGGCATGATTACCTTTAGAAATCATGCGCCGCGGTCATACATGGTATGATTACCCGTAACTTAAGTGTCCTCTTCATGATTATTGTGTAATCTGCATCTAGAGGACGTCCCAGCCGCTGATTTCGAAAATTTACTCCACGCTTTCGTCCAATCAGTAAAGAGGATAGTGACTTAAATGTATTATAGGTAATTTAGTGAATTTAATTTTTAAAGAATTTAAATTTTAATGAATTTTTTGGTAATTTAGGTAATTCGTCAAAGGGTTAGTTCTTCGTCTATCGCTCTGACGAAGGGCTGACGCTCGAAACGTCAGCTTTTTTACCCTTTACGGCGGCCACTTTACGTTTTCAACTCAGTTGTTAACACTAACTTACCTGCTATACTCTCCCACCGACGCAGCACCACAGTTTATTTAGAAACTTACCCCCTTTATTGAATGTATTATAATTGAGTTTCTCAATCAGCCAATGAACTTCAACTGTTTCCCACAGATTTTGTTTTACATCAGATCGTAAACAATCAAAGCGATTTCCATCAAAGCAATTCAATGGGTTTGTGCTTCAACTAAAGGGTTTTTCTTGTTTACTCGAAAACTGGCTTTTAAAGCAACAATGGTCAGTATAAACTGTAACAAGCCTGGCCATCGTTTAAACGCGGTTACTGTTCCAAGATGATGGCGTCACGCTCGGGCGAGTTCGGGACGAGTAACTACCACAATGTCTACACCTGAATGAGTGGCTTATTTGTATATCGGAGTCCTCATAAAAACTTGTTTCTACGCTTTGCTCTCCACAAGTTAAAAACGGACAGAAATTATATTGTTGACACGCGATTTTGTCTCTTCAGTTTCTCGGAGGTGGATAATACTTGTCTATCGCTTATTCCTGTGTGGTATATGGTAATCATTATTACTATTGGCATTATTTAAACCTTTAGATGATTGGACGATGCAATCCGGGATCAGTTTTAACTAGTTGAGCCTCACTGGTAGATGAGTCATTACATCGTGACTAAAACCGGAATTTACTGAATGAGGAGGTTAAATTATTTCGATGATAACCTCGGATTTTACCAATCAGCTTGGCTGAAAAGCACTATTTACATGTGTGGTAAAAAAAAAACTGCACTTATATCAATTTTTCTCCGCGGTATTTGTTCTACGTCAGGTCATATAACCATCTAGTTGACAAACTTTCCTTCATTCATATCCAACAAGTCATCACCAAATAACTGCGATGGTCTCTTGGGATGAATTGCATGTCGTTCAATGGTATTTATTGTCACTTTCCCTTGCAGTAAGCTCGGAGACCCAAAAGCAGCTTTATTACCTGGGATGAAACCCACTATTACATTCAAGTGCGAAAAGCCTTTGCCTAAAATCTTTACAGGAGAAGTAGATCTCTACACTGTCGACTTCTTGGGATTGGATTATTGCGATGCTAGGCAGGGATATTTGCTTGGGACTCTAACATGCGGTCACACAAAGAGTTTCAAAACTTCGGAACTTTTGATAAAAGATGTGGAAACTTATAAAATTCTCGGTAAGTGTAAAATACAACAAATTAACAAGCATTGTGTTAATTTTACAAGTTATTCTTCAAAAAGCATATATTTTTCATGCACAATTTGAAGGCTTTGCGGTGTTTGGCGTCACACTATGATTTTGTGATCACCTGATTGTAATCATATTCTTTTAATTCCACGTTCTCACGTAACAATTTTTACTTCACCTTCCGTAGGAACGCCCAAGTCTAAATATACAAGCCATTTTTTTTTTCTCTTTTGGGCGCTAAATCTGCATCGTCCATCCAGGCGCTAATAGTTCAGAAGCGTTATCTCCCGCCTCCCCTTCTAGGTTTGCTTCAGTCCCAAATTCATGCAATTGTTTTTTTGTTCAAAGGTCTGGTGAGTGGTACAAAGGCCGACATTTTTGCCTTGGCACATGTCGTCGGGCCCTAAGCTTAAATAATCTTGCTAGTTTTTCCTTCTTTTCGCTCCTTCCTTAATCAAAATACATCCTTTTAGACCTCACAAACAAACAGAAAATTTAAAGAAGATTACTCAACTAGAAGGAGGAGGGCTGCAAAGTCTTAAAATCGACGATGAAAACAGTCCCAATGATCGATATATCCATTTTCCACCGGACCGTACTCTAAAATCATTAAGGTGGTTTTCCTCCTTTTTGCTCCATTTTTGATCAAAATACCTCTCACAAATGAAGAGCAGACGTAAAGAAAAATGGTCAATTGTTAATAAACAGGCTTCAAAGAATAGATATAATTTGCTGCGCCCTGCAAGCGATTTTTGTCTCCAAGTTGATTTTCGCGCATCCGTTTGGCTGTCATTTAGCCGCCATTTGGCCGCCATTTGGCCATATTTTGCACAAATCTGGCAGCTGATCTACCATGTTTTAAAGTTTTACAGATTTCATTGGATTTGACTTTTCTTTTTGTTACGCAATTGACCTGAAAGCTATTTCGTTCTTGTGTTTTGTCAGTGTGAATCCTATTTGTCAAAATTTTAACGGTCAGCTAGATTTCGGCAAAGATTTAATTTTTCTTTTGGCACCATTCTACAATATCTTTTATGCTGTTAGTCCGTACATTTTTCTGGCTTTGAATAAAAGCTGTCTTGTAACCTAATTTTTTTTCTGTTGTTCTTATGCATATGGATTAGTGCTCCTTAGGTGAAAAAATGAAGCATTTTACCGGCCGCTAATAACCTGCATCAATCAAAGAAAATCATGAAACAAAGCTTTCATGTACGCATAAACGCAAATCGCTCAGACACTCCCTAACAAAACCGCTAGCTACGTATACGCGGACCAGTTATTATTACTTCGTATGAGAATTCGCCTTTTTATTCCTCAAAAAATCCTCGACTCAGGAAAGTTCGTGTTAACGCTTCAACGGCGTCTATTTTGGGGTAAATTTTCTTTAACTCGAATCTTTTGCCTTCACTCAATAAACGTTCTGTTCATAAGTCTGGGAGTTTATTGGTTTGCTTTTTAAAGGATGATTCTGCTGTGAAATTTCCCGTTCAAAATGTGTTTTTTACGCTCTTTTTGCGACAGTAAATGGCGATTAATTCAATCCGTGACGCACGAGCCTTGTTGCTATGCAACTTAAAAGCAAAGTCGAGACAGGATAATGTCGATAACAAAGAGAACAGAAAATGAGTCGTTTTTCCCTGTTTTCCCTCTGTTGCGCGGCGCTCAGTTGCACTTGAAATATTTTCAGAATTCTTTTGCAGTTCCTTTTTATATAACTTTCAGGCATAGCACGTAAAAGGGATAAATCACACAGACTAGTTAAAGGTTGCTCTCAGATAAGGACCTACGCAGCGCGGCTTTATCTTCATTTCTGCGATCCAGTTATCTTGTCAAATGGAACTGAATGTATTAAAGAAGGTATTTTTGACCGTTTTTTATACATCTATCTACGTGATGACAGTTAAGTAAAAGAGATATGCCTGATGCATTTACGTGCGCGATTTTAGGTGTCTGTAGCACAGTTATGACCTGCGGTTTAAAATTATTTTAACTTTATCACATGACCAGTGTGGCACAATGGGCGCTTTTATTGTATGACATATATAAGAAAAGTCCCCATTTGATTGCGCAAGCGGGGCCGGAAAAAATCGTAGGACTTAGCGGGCAGCCGTGCGAGAAAGATTGCCCGAAAATTTTGTTGCTGTAACAATCCTAATATTTCTTTCGATGATTTTTACTGTGAATTGTATCACCCATAGATTATCCATGGCAATTTGGAATTGCGTTCAAAGCGATAGGAACCAGCTGATCATCGCTGGTAGATGGATAAAGTCTAAGGAGAAGGGAAAACGGAGAAATTAGGATGATTATGTGTAAACTAAATCCATATCGGCTAATTTAGGTAGGGCTAGACGGGAAAATATATCGCCCGAGGTCACGACACTCGGACTGAGCTTAACGAAGTTCGAGCGTCATAACCACCAGCCAAATATTTTCACGTATATCTCTCCCACTCATGTAATTCTTAACTATCACGTTGTGTGTCGCTCAACATCGTATAGCACTAAACTGAGTTCGTATTCACTCATTTGCTTTCAGCTTGTCCAATGTCGTTACATGTCTTTCTTCGTAAGACGATATTTCCTAATTTGGTGTCATCATCTGCATCGGACAAGAACCACACTGCCAGACATGCATGGCTCAATGACATTGCTTCTCTCAGATCACTCAAGACACCTAAAAAGTAACATAGATAACTTATTTTGTAAAAGCTGATCTGACTTTTAATCAACCTGCTCTCCTGTTAACTCCCAAATCGATTCCTACTAAACGTTTCGAAATCCAAATGTAGATTTGAAGATGAGGGAGTAGGTCAGCATCACCTCTTCGGCGTTTTTTAATAACCTTTGTGATTACAAACACCAACAAAGGTTTTTCGCCGCGGTCTCTTTCGTTGGCCAGCTTTTTGGTGGTGTTTAGGCTATGATCCAGGCTCCCCATTTGGTGGAATAACTAAGTAATCATTTTATGCAAACTCAAATATGCCTTCAAGCGTAAGTTTTGACGGGGTTGGCAAACACACCGGTCCATTGTTGAGCATGGGCAATAGGATCAACTTCCCCACATAAATTTCAACCATTTTGTTTTGAGCTTAAAACTCTTTATGCCGTAACCCACCAGCTTGCCCGGATGTTCGTAACTCTAAGGAGACACCTAGTTTTGAAAGCACGCCTCGCAGCCGTTACCCGTTACAAAGTTCGTACATACGCAGACGTTTGACGGCTTCGTGTGCCAGAAAGCCCTATATGCAATTGACCTTTCAATTGTTAATTTGATTAATAGTTCCTGGTGTGCCTCAGGAAATGGCAAGAAAGCAGAATTACTGATCCTGGATCTTGGCTTTAGAGATTATTCCATATCAGCGATTTCTACCCAAGGAGCAGTAACAGAAAAGAGTTGGGTCAGCAGTTATCTCGTCTATTTGAGATCTCAACATGAAATTCTTTACCTACTCGCTGATGACAAAGGAAACATCAAGGTGGCTTTCATGACAAACGTTCTATGTAGTTACTTGAAGTTAGTCACCGATATCTACTCATATCTAAACTCAAGGAAAGTGGGCGCTAAGACCAGTTGTTAACATTGTTTGTAGTGCGCTGTCGAAAGTGGAGGAATTATTGTCATACTATCGTCATTCTTTTTCTTATCTTTTCTTTTTCTTATGTTTTAGATATTTTTTCTTGTAGAGAAATTCAAAGATGGAGAAATAAGCAATTCATTAACTCGTTAGATCATTAGTTTTCAACAACACCTACATGACGCTTTTTTAGGAGTTTGAGGGAAATACGGACCAGTCCTCTATCGTCCGTCACTGGCTGAAGCCTCACTTGCATGCTGCAATAGTTGTTTTATACCCTACATCTTATGTTGGTCGGATGTGTATGAGTGTCGAGATATATGGATGCCGCACTGACGACATATCCATGTTGACACCGTTTTCATCAAAGCAAAGGCAGCGAGAAGGTAAGACTTATTAAAACTGTGAAGTTAAAAGCATATCAACGACTTTCAAAATTTTCTCTACCCCTTTTCATTCCTACTGTATGCGTCTCGATGATGGTAGAATTTAATTGACCATTAAAATTTAACATGTCATTTTTTCGCAGAACCAATTCGCTGTAACCTGCCCAAACAGCCTGGTAATTGTAAGGCTTCATTTCCCAGATGGTTTTTTAACAAGGAAACTAAACAATGTGAACCGTTTAGTTATGGTGGATGCCATGGAAACCTCAACAACTTTTTGTCTGAATATGACTGTTGGAAAGGATGTCGAGGTAAATGACATGCCAGGCTGGTAAATGTAGATTATTGACCACAACTTGATCTTATGATTTCACGCGCATTAGAACCTCAGAGCTTCTAAATACCCGATCTCAGGGGGCATATCCAGGAGTTTTCGGATAATGACATGTCTAAACCTTCAGTTGCTTTGGTAACTGCTGTTCGTAAACAGTTTTTCCCGAGCGTAGGGAACAGTACCTCTTCCTGGAACAGTATATCTTCCTCGTATCTTATTGTTATCCTCGAGCTTCGCTCTCGGAAAACCTTTCGCATCTAGGAACAGATAATGTTCGCAGACAAACATCAAATGCATATTTTCACGCTTGCTTAATGGCGGCTCTTGTTTATATATACTGAATCACCATTTGCGGAAAATGATTCACCTAAGTGTTGCCTTCTTGAATTTACTTTTGGCTGGAAGCGAACACTTCTCCCGTGTATTGGAAATAAAGTAAAATAAATATTAGTCAATGTCATCTTGGGAACAAAATTGTAAAATTCTTAAAGTAAGTTATAACATAATTGAAAAGTACGTATCTCTGAACTTTCAACTACAAATTTTGTACTTGACATGAATGTTTTATGGTCTGGAAAAAGTATAACGCTGTCACAAAAAAAAAATTTTGAATGACTTGCAAGTTTTGCCTTGATATTTCCAGGCTCTATCAGGACGGTTAGTTACAAAAGTTCACCCTTAAAGGCTTCTCGAGTAGCCATAATATTGGTTTCTTCCGTTCCCTATCGCACAGCTAAACATTTGTAAACGTGCACATCAGGATAAGCTAAGAGTTTTACAAATTGACCGAATATATGTCTCAGAAAGTTTGTAAAGTTTGCCGGGAGCGAGAAATTGAGTTCAGGGTATCTTTCAACAAAAGCTGTCCTCGATCCCTTCCCTTGCTCGGATCAAGTTAAATAAAATTCTTGAGCAAACTGCGCACAACTTCGTCAATTAATGTTTGTGTAACAATTGTATCACCTACACAAAACATAATCTCGTTATAACCGGATTGTCCGTGATTAAGAGATTGAGTCTACATGGGTTTCGTTCTCTCGGGCCGTGATTTAGTGTCCGTTTTCTATATTAAAAACGTTCCACCTTTTACGGGTTTTTTATTTCTTTTTAAGAAAAAAATTATGAATCCTTAAGGACATGAGAAACTTGCCGAGATTGATAGGTGTCCGTATGACAAGAGTCTTCGTAAGAAAAGGCTCGACACTATCTTTTTCACCCTCTCAATGTATCCAGCATTTATAGATTGCAAGAAAAGGTGTCATCCCACTTTCTCTCGCTGCGTGAACAACAGAAGCGAAGAGGAATGCGAGTGCATTCAGGAATGTCCTAAGGTGATGAAAGAAGTTTGTGGCTCAGATAATGTGACGTATGACAACGAATGCCTGTTGAAGAAAGCAGCCTGCGAAAAATACACTGAAATAGAGATCGTGGATAAAGGACCCTGTACAGGTATGTAACCAAACTGTTTGGCGTGGTATATTCAAGGCGGCCTAGAGCAGACACGAAAGGAAAAACCTGAGTTATAATTCTCAAGACATCTAATGGTGAACAAAAGTGACGCTAATTTACAGTGAATAAAACGAATTCGAAAAAAAGCTAACATTCATACACTGAATTAAGGCTCAATGCTTATTCAGAAAGAGAAGAGAGGAGGAGAAACCCAATGAGCAAAACATTATTTCATGGCCCTCATTCTTTAAAGATTGCCAAACTCCCTATTCCGGCCGCCACGACAAACGACAAATGTTGTGTAGCCTTTGCTTTGTGGGTGCGCGATATCAATAGCAGCGGCGGTGCTGCTTCTATTATTTATATACCTCTTTCCCAATTGTCTCAGAATTCTTTTTCCCATTCCACTCGCAGCCTTGCAGCTTTTCCTCAGAGATCCCATAAAACCGCTAACTAAGTGGGTTATTGATATATGAACACTCCTTAGCCCGTTCTACGACGCTAGCGAGGGACCCCCTTGTTTAAAAAATTCTGTCCTTCTTTCTTATGTCACCTTGCACTTCATAACAACTAAGCTCGATCTTATTTACTCCTTATAAGCTTGCACGTCATCACTGGGATTGGAAAATGGACAAATAAGAGACAAGCAGATCTCGGCATCCTCAGAACTTGACAAACAGCACGCCGCTAAACAGGGAAGGGTTTCCCTGAGCAGCTCTCCTCAAGACAGGTAAACGATGAAAGAGTGACATAAGGTTAAGGTTAGTCCCCTTTTAGGGTTCGAGTCTTTTGGCTCGAGCGGGATTCAAGCTTGCGAAGGTAAGATCGCAAAAAAAGTATTAGCGAATTTCATGAGATATTGATATTGGTTCAGGTTAATACCGGGCCCGGCTAATCGGGAAACAGAAGTATTTTGCAGCGAATCCAATATTATGGAAATTAATAGCTGTTGCTGTCTTGCCTCCAGCTCCTGGTGCAGTGCTCCAACTCTTGACATGGGAACACAATATCTACAAGTGGATTTGCTGTCAGTCCATATTCTGTCAGGGTTTTCTACCCAAGGCGCCGTCACAGAAGATTTTTGGGTCAGCAGATATCATGCTCGTTACAGCTTGGATGGTAATGATTGGATATTAATCGAGGGTCACGAAGGAAGAATCAAGGTGACTCTTAGAGAATTTTTACGTTCAACTTCCTAATAGTTAACCTTTCACATCACACTCAAATATAGCCATTGCCAGATACTACAGACATGATTTCATGAGTCCTTTCGTAAGAAATTAAAGCCTAAATAACTCCTCACGCAATAAAATTCTCAGAATATATGCATGTCGTTAGAATTAAATTTTCTAACACTCGTCGTTTGGTAAGTTAATTCTTCTTTATTCTCTTTCTTCACAAATTGATACAACGGGGACTAGCTTCTATCTGACAGGGAAAACTAGAGTCTCCGCTCATAAAGGTGACACTGCGGATGACATTTCTAAGCCGTCAATCTTCTTGTGTCATCATCGTACCATCTCAACTAGCGAATCACGCTTGACTACGTATTACAGTTCCCACATACTGAGTATGCACCTTCGAGTTGTTTACGCAGTTACAAAATCAATTTCTAACTTAATTTTCATATCTTAACGGTTGAGATCGGCCAGAACAGAAACGAGATCGATAGTATAAAAATTACAAATAACCTTGGTTCTGAGTATTATTTATACCTGAAAGGGTATCTTAAGAGAAAATCACCTTTAAAAATTGTTACATAACAACATCTTGGTCACAAGAGTTAAAGAAGAAAGGCGCTCACAATTACCGCCCCCAAATTGCTTTTGGTTGCGAAACATGAGGGGTATCAACTGTTTACCCTTAAATTACCTCTAGGAACACGAAGGTGTCGAACGCGACCTATTACCAGGGAGATTTACTCTTCCTGGACTAACAATTAAATTAGTTAATAACATGGCTTATCGCGAGTTCCATGTCAACCTCACGATTACAACGAGGAAAACGTGATTAAGCTCACCAGGAGAACGTGGCCAAACTCACAAGAAGAACGTGACCAAACTCAACCTTTAAGATAAGACCACCAAGAAGGAGTAAGAAGTAATCAACCTGCCCTTTTTATAATTTGCATTAAATGAATTAAAATAATATAATATTTCCATTCCTTTCTTTCCGACAACAGTACAAGGAAACCTTTACGATATTGTAGATGAACTATAATTGTAATTTTATCATTTAACAATATGCTTAAATTGAAGGGAAAACTGTTTAAAAGAGTCTTGAGGTTTATCTTAAATTCTTTATTAATTGTTAAGCCTTGTCTGTGAAAACGGCTCTGATGTTGCTGTTTTTTTGCGTGAATTTAATAAGTCTTCCTACGAAGAATAAAATAGAAAGAGTTGGCGTATAAAAGACACTCAACTGACCACAAGTAATTAATTGACTCCTCAATTAAAATCCTCATAAACACAGAAAACTTTAGAGATGGAGAAAAAAACCATTCAGTTAAACGTTAGACCATCAATGTGCGACCTTGACCAACTGAATTTCCTTTTCAAATCTAAAAGGAATTTAAGGGAAATACGAACCAGTCCTCTATCGTCCATCACTGGCTGAAGCCTCGTCTCGAAGTTCGTTTCGTTCGTTTCTCTCCTACCTCTTTCTTCGGTCAGCGGTGCATGCGTGTAGAGCTTTACGGTTGCAAAGAGTCACACTTATACACGGATGAAGGTAAGATTTGTCACAAACTGTGTAGATAAACTGCTAATAAAATGTTTTTGACAGATCAGATTACCATTTGGAATCTTAAACGCAGTCAGTGCCATTGTTTTGAAAATACTTTAGACGGTGATGGAAAGTATGTGGGTTCTAAAGCACTTGACTCCTCTAAGTTGCAACACTGGCCAATTCTCTCCACCCGAGAATAAAACTTTTTTCTTATAAACTACGGTGCTATACAAGGTTTCCTAACCCTGAGAAAAGTCGTAACACACGTGAAAACAAAAAATATTTTTTCACGTTTTTTTAATATCGCCAATCAGCTGCTGAAACGTCACTCGCCTTTCGCGCCACTCGGTCATGTTGATGAATGAAGAACAAAGCCTTTACCATTCTTAATCCAAGGTCGTTTGTCGGATTATTTTCGGATTATGGCTGCTAAAAAAATGAAAAATCCGTATCGCTTACAGACAGTGACGTTCAAACTTTCATAGAAGAGGAAGAAAACCAAAATACGAAAAGAAAAACCGAAAGTTACTTGTTCGTATTTCATGGCCATTCTCGTGGCTCAGAACGAAAATCGACAATTGAAAGATTTGCTACAGGCTTATTTTGGCCGTGTACCTGAAAGATTTCTCCTGTCGGTAAGGACCAATTCAGTAACTGAGAATTTTGTATACTGAAAATTAGACCCATTTTTTTTTTGTGGATTCAACGCCTGTTTTCTTCTTTAATGCACCAATTCAAGGATTGTCGATCCTTTTATTTTCATTCATTAATAAAGTCGACTTTTTTGGTCAATAAAGGGCTATTATGTACAGATGATAAATAAAATAATACATGGTTGCTTGTGAAGATGAAATTTCAAAATAAACATTCGAAGAGAAATTCCATATCAACGCGCGTCTGTCTATTATTCTCTATATCTATTCCATAAACTTCTGCAGTTTTCAAAGATGGCGAAAATTTGAATTTGCTTGTGTTCCGGATATAAGTTTTTTTACAAGCTCCAGCAGTTCCCAGATGTTCTAAGTTTAAAAGTTTCAATTACATTGTCACCTCTTAGGCTGCAACAAAAAGTGTTCTCCGTTTTCTCGCTGCGTGAAGCACAAGGGAAACGAAGAAAAATGCGAGTGCATTCAGGAATGTCCTAAAGCTGTGAAACAAGTTTGTGCCTCGGATAATATGACATATGACAACGAGTGTCTGTTGAACAAATCAGCTTGCGAAAAAGAAGAAGAACTAACTTTGGTGAAACACGGAACTTGTGCAGGTATTTCTTTTTCAAAGAAGCTTGTGCTATGTCTGAATCATCAGATGCACCTCTGGAGTAAATGTGAACCAAAAAAAATAAAAACTGTATATTCTCTTGAAGTAAACGGTAATCTAATTCATAACTGATTTTATCTACTTTTCTTGTAATCCTAAAAACACATTCTATTGGTCTGATACGAAAATTCCTTTTTCTCACATCAGATGCAAAAGTGTTCACATTTTAAGTCTTCTCTGATGATTCGGCAGGAGGCTTGAAGACTCACAGCTCACACATAACGAGAATTACTTAATTCACTCGTACCCTTCGACTCCATGTCCTCGGGTGATAGTTGATACAAAGAAGACACACCATATTTATTACTCTATGAGTGTCGTTGTCACAACGGGCAATCAGAAAAAGGGGAAATAGTTTACGAGCCAATCAGAACTCGGAGTAAAACCAACCAAACGGCCTAACGCGCGGGAAAACGTGAGGGACCAAACCGTGATGCGTTTTAGCTTTGCATCTGATTGGTTGAGAGAGTGGCGGTTTCTGGACCAATCGCAGAGGAACGTAATGCAAAACCAAAGTAATTCCGGATTACTATCGTCACTCAATAGAAAATGTCTCAATAATTCTAACAAGCATATTTCTAACTTGCCTGGCAGGTATCTGAACAAATTATATTCCAAAAGGTTTTGGCCAGTTTTTGTTCCATTTTAGCAAACTGCTATTTCGCCAAGAATACTCCCTGAATGTTTGAGGTTTTTAAAACTACTTTAGGAAAGGGATGAATTTCTTGATCTCACAGGCTATTTTTTCTTTCTTTCTTCAGCGCCACTTTATGAGGTTAATTCTCAAGAGAATTTGTCTAGTACATTGAAGACAGTTTACATCTTCACTCTTTTATCAGTTATTGCACTACTAGAGGAACACTTTTGCCACTTACTGTGCTGCCAATTGAAAACTTTTTATCAGTAATTGTCATACCTAAACCTTTTGTCAGTCAATGTACAACTTACAAGCGATATATTTAAACTTGTTCTTTTACTTAAGTGTCAATGGAATCCGGTGTAAGCCAAAATAAACTGTTTAAATAAAACCAGCCGCAAGTGTGCTTCCTCTGTAGTGATTTCGACCTATCGATAACATTGTTCTCGACCAGAAGTTCCTCAGACACCTTTGAAGACTACAAGCTTATAAAGTCTTAATTCATTCGTCGTTGCATGTATGTCGTTTCAAACTTTAATTTGAAACTAAAACGGTTCTTTTCGAAGAAAAAATACTACACGTTGTAGGGTACAGTGGTTGGGGAGGGGCGAGGGGCGAGCGGAAAGAACTAAATGTGAAGATGCCTTGCGCGAACTTTCGTTAATGTTTCTCAAGACTTTTTGTAGACTACGAGTGTATTATTTGAAAATACCTAAACTTTCAAAAATGTTAATTTCTATTTCTTTTTTCATAACATGCAGCCATATTACCTAAAAAGTTATAGGCGCAAATTGATGGCTAAAAACACGAGGTTTATGAGTCCAGAATTTTTACCACGAATCCTGTCTTTTCTACCTAAAAACACATCCTAGTTTGTTTACAAGTATTTACCAGTCAAGTTTCTCAGCGGGAAAAATTTTGCATGAAAGCACTTATTCTATGCAACAGGTCTGATTTTATAACTGGCTAGGTGTTTATAACAATAACAAACAAGAAATGAAACTGTTGGGATGGCTGGTATTTCATTTCTTGATTAAAATCAACGCGCATGATGTGCGAATAAAACAAGACTTTGTCTCGTAATCAATCCACACGGCCTGTGACGAAATTGCTCCACTTAGAACATAGATGTACGTAAGCGATAATAGAACTAAAAAAGTGATTAAAAAGTAGGGGTACACTTCTAAATTTCGAAAAATTAAAATACAAGTTGTGCCCAAATTTCAAAAAGTTTCAGAACACTTTTCAAATCAAGTCCACAGTAACCACAACAGCCAATCATAGCAAAGGAAAACATCACAAACTGGCCATGAGTTTACTTTCTACTCTCATTGGTATAGAGGATGATGAGAGTTTCAAAGAGCGAAGTAGAGCGAAACCAATGGAAGGGCGAGTTAGTTTTGAAACTCAGTTGATAATTTCCTCGTTGAAACCCTATTCGGTTTCACATTTATGTCAGATGAATGCTGTTTTCGATCCATGTTAATTTTTAATTTGAAAATCCTGCAGAGTACTCCTCGAAAATATCTATTGTGCCCAACAGGATCGTAATGACGGTGCCATAGGGTTTTTGGACCGTGCGAGATCTAGGCGCGAACATAACACGAACTTTAAAAGTGTCAACATGCAAAACAAACATGGCGGCTCGATACGATCGCACGATTGTCCTCTGAAAAGGTGTGTTAAAAACAGTTTAACACAATACTGTTTTTATGTGATGGAATCTGGGGCTCCAGCAACTGCACCCGTAATACTCATAGGCCTTCTACGCCTGAAAAAGAGGTCAACCGAAAAGAAAACATCATGGGAAAAATTGCCAAAAAGTCGACAGATTCGAAAGTCTCCGCTTGCTATGATACCGATCTTGGCGAAGCTCTATTCCATGACTTAATGTTTTGCGACGAGGAAAATAGGGATCTTTCGTGTTCTCTCTTGATAACTCGCAAACCGTATGTAAGAATGCTGTACAGTTATAAAGAAAATAAACGCAATTATTGTATCGAACGAAATTAAATATTCGCAAAAGGGAATAATATGACTGCTTGAGTCTTTTATACAAACAAAAAGATGTAGACTGAGATACTGTTATATTTTGTTTTATTTCAATTAGTTATTTTCGTGAAAATGCTAAATGAGCGTCTTTTAATTAGTAGCGCGCGTACTGACTAATATTCGATGATGTAATTAATTACCTTTGTCTCGTCATTAGCAATAATGGACCATCAAAAAATGTTTTCCTTGTTTTTGTAAAAGTAAAATGAGCGAGCCACGGCTCAGTCGCTTTCTTCTCCTGGCCGGTTTTTTAACTTTTGCGAATGTGATGGCCTCGGATGTCACATTGAGGTTTATGGACGCCAGGTAGGTTTTATTCTGAGTTCACGAACTTGACAAAAGTATCCACTATTTTTTGTTATCCTTTCGGCGCTATGCTAGTTTAGAGTACGGTGGATAAACATTTCGAAATCCAGAATAACGATAACTCCGCATAATAATAAACGTATACCTCAGGCGGTCTACAAAAATAGATACCTATTATTTATCTCTCAGTTAGCACATGCGCTATGATTGGTCTATTTCATTGTCCAGCCCGCTCAATTCAAAAGTTTGTTTTGATGGCCAAAATGTCTCTGGAAGAAAATTTTGGTGGAAAATGTTGGTTCCTTCGAGATTTTGGAGGAAAACAAGCGACGAATGGAGAAGACGAACACAACGAAGACAACTCCACTCCAGAACTAGATGATTTCATCGCCGCCGAAAGGTCGTCAAACACAAAAAGAAAAAAACGAAAAAGACGGAATACGAGTGGAAAATGTTTGAAGGGTTTGCGAACAGCAGGTAGATGCTACTCTAGACAAGCAAAATCTTAAAGAGGTCCCCAAGCAAAATTGTCGGCGAGAACGACACAGACAGTATTTCAAGCTTTTAAAAAAGCATGCTCCAGTTCTCCTTGTCTTGCTCGTCTTTCTCTATTTGCCGCTCGTCTTACTTCAAAAGCCTTGCAAGGTAGGTTCGGCTCCAAAACGACGCCACATCCTTCTTTCTTCGCGTCTACAAACAAAGGCTCCATTTCCAACAGTGTCTTTAATCTTGTTCAGTCCACTTGGAAGTTTCCATCAAAACGCCGCAAAACACCAAAAAATAGGATACTACTCGTTGAAAAGATCCTCGTGTTGTTTTCGATCGCATTGATAAAATTTATTTATTCATTCATTTATTTGCTACGGACATTGAACAAAGTTAGCCGCTCGCACATTCTACGAAGAAACACGTTGCATTGTGCCTTGTAGATTTCGGACACTTGAAGAAAACTCTCGACAAAAGAGATACTTGCACAACGTTGTATCACAGTTCCTTACAGAAAACCTTCGTATACTTGAACCGTTCTTTTCATGTAAGTTTTCGGATTTAAAAATTTAGAGATGTTTATTACATCTCTTGGTTCAAATAGAAGTGGAAAATATTTCAATTCAAGCTGAACGGCCATTTATAATTGACGCACGTCAAATCCTAAGTACAAGAGCGTTTTATTGGCTTCCAATAAACATAGGCATTCTATGCATGCAAGAGTTATTTTTCGGGTGGATTAATTGAAACATCGCAAGTGATGTCTACATTTTTACAAAAGGAAAGTGTATTAACGCGGAAAAGAACGAAAATGTCGAATTTACTCACACACAGGTATTTTGTGGTCGATTGTGTATGTTGTAGGAATAACTGTAGCCCGTTTCTAGATTTCTGGCTCCATTTCTCTTATGCAGTCTCTGTTCTTCACTATGCAAACCGGCATTTTTAAACCAAATAACCTCCAGTTAGCCGGTGCAAAACGAAGCTTTCCGAGCGAAGCCGCGTATTATTTATTGTACGCCGATCTTGGTATCTTACGAGCTAAGAGGCGTGTTATAAAATTGGCACGGTCACCGTGTTATATCGTGCAAAGTTGCAAGCACGATCTTGTCTCCGATGTCACACGAGGCGAGAAAGCTTCCCAGGAGCCACACAAAATCGTCCATAATTCATTTTAATCAGACATTCATCTAGAGATAGCACCGAGCAAACCAAGCCAGAAAAATAAATCGGCACACTCAACAAATCTTGAATCTTGCAACACAGATTGCCGTTAAAGAACTGCTCAAATCAAAATGTCTTACTGATCCAGGGTCGTGTTAAAAGTACACACGAGTGACCACGAGAGACTTTTTGTGATCAAAAATGAGAAAGCATCAGTATATTTGGCTAACGTCATAATTACATCTTCATTAAGTCACATCATATAATCATGATTTAACCGAAAAAAAAAGATTTTAGAGGCTGAAATAAGTAAATGATGTATAATTTCCTTCTTTTTTAAAAGAGAGAAGGGAGAAGTTGTGTAATCTTTCCGAACTTCCAATCCCTGTTTCCACCACTAGACCTTTGTTTTTGTTCACTTTTCCTCTTTGCACTTTTTCAAAATTTATTTCAGTTTAATTTCTTTTTTCGTTTAATTTCCTTTTTTTTCTTTCCATACCTTACATCCTTCCTTCTTTTCTTTCTGTTGAAAATCTATCTACGAATAAAGAGGCTGGAGTCCAAACTCCGTAGAAAATATTTATTAAATTTATTGAGTGAAACACGAAGTTCGGCCAAATAACTGCGAAGTTCAGTTAGGATAAATAGCATGTCGTTCAATAGCATTTATTGTCACTTTCTCTTGCAGAAGGCTTGGAAAACCACAAACAGCTTTATTACCTGAAATGAAACCCACTATTACATTCAAGTGCGAAAAGCCTTTGCCAAAACTCTTTACCGGAGAAGTAGATCTCTTCTCTGTCAGCCTCAAGGAATTGGATCAATGCGATGCTAGGCAGGGATATTTGCTTGGGACTCTAAAATGCGGTCACACAAAGAGTTTCAAAACGTCGGAACTTTTGATAAAAGATGTGGAAACTTATAAAATTCTTGGTAAGCGTAAAATAGAACAACTAAACTAGCATTGTGTTAATTATACAAATAATTCTTCAAAAATATTTTTTTTGTCATGCAAAGTTCGAAGGCTTTGCGGCGTTTGGTATCACACTATGACTTTGTGATCATCTGATTTTAAGAGCCAATCATATTCTTTTAATTCACGTTGTCACGTCAGAATTTTTAATCCAGCTTCCGTAAGAACACCTGAGTCTTAAAACGCAAGCCGTTCCTTTTTTTCTATTTTGATCGCCAAATATCTGCGTCGTCCACCCAAGCGTTAGTGGTTCAGAGGCCTTACCTCCTGCCTTTCCGACTAGCTTTGCTTCTGTCCTCAAACTCACGCTATTGTTTTCTGTTCAAATGTCTGGTGGGTGGCACAAAGGCCGGGTACATGGAGTTATCAACATAATTTAAAATGGCGTCCGTCGTCGAGCCGTGGGCTGAAATGATTTAGCTGGTTTTTCCTTCTTTTCGCTCCATCCTTGATCAATACACATCCTTTTAGACCTCAAAAACAAGCAGAAAATGTAAACAAGATTACTCAACTAGACGGAAGAGGGCTGTAAAACTTAAAATCTACGATGACAACAATCCTAATAATCGATTATTTACATTTTCCGCCGAACCGTACGATAAAAACATCAAGGTGTTTTTTTTTCCTCCTTTTTGCTCCATTCTCGATCAAAATACCTCAAAAATGAAGAAAAATGGTCAAACGTTAATAAACAGGCTTCAAAGAATGGAGCTAATTTGTTGCGCCGCGTAAGCGATTTTTGTCTCCAAGTCGATTTTCGCGTAGCCGTTTGGCTGCCATTTGGCCATATTTTGCACAAATCTGGCAGCTGATTTACCATGTTTTAAAGTTTTACTGATTTCATCGGATTTGGGTTTGAGTTTTCTTTTTGTTACGCAATTAACCTGGAAGCCCTTCCGCTCTCGTTCGACCGTGTGAATTGGTCAAAATTTCAACGCTCGGTTAAATTTAATTCTTACCAGGCGCCCAACCACTTAGATCGACATGGAGGACAAAAAACGAGTCATTTTCCTCTTCGTTTTTGTGTTGCGCGGCACTCAGTTGCACTTGAAATATTTTCAGAATTTTTTTGCATTACCTTTTTTATATAACTTTCAGGCATAGCACGTAAAAGGGATAAATCACACAGACTAGCTGAACGTTGCTCTCAGATACGGAGCTACGCAGCGCGGCTTTATCTTCATTTCTGCGATCCAGTTATCTTGTCAAATGGAACTGAATGTGTTAAAGAAGGTATGTCTAACCGTTTTTTACACATATATCTACATGATGACAGTTAGGTAAAAGAGCAACGCCTAATGCATTCACCTGCGGGATTTTAGGTGTCTGAAGCACGTTTATGACCTGCGGTTTAAAATAATTTTAACTTTATTCCATGAACAGTATGGCACAATGGCCACTTTTATTGCACAACATCATAAGAAAAGTCCCCATTTGAGGGCCGTGATTGCGCCAGCTGGGCCGGAAAAAATCATAGGACTTAGCGTGCAGCTTTACAAGAAAGATTGCCGGAGCATTTTGTTGTTGTAACGAACCTAACTTCTTTCGATGATTCCAACTGTGAGTTGTATCACTCATATGTTATCAGTGGCTCTTTGGAAATGCGCGCAAAGCGATAGGAACCAGCTGATCAGTTGGTAGATGAGTAAAATCTGAGAAGGGAAAACGGAGAAATTAGGATGATCATATAGAAACTGAATCCACATCGACTGACTTAGGTAAGGCTGGACGGGAAAATATATCGCCGGAGGTCATAACGTTTGGACTGACCTTAGCGAAGTTCAAGCGTCATAACCGCCAGCCAAATATTTTCACGTACATCTCTCCCACTCAGTAATTCTTAACTATCACGATGTGTGTCGCTCAACACCGTATAACATTAAACTTAGTTCGAATTCATTCATTTACTTTCAGCTTGTCCAATGTCGTTACAAGTCTTTCTTCATAACGATCTATTTCCTCTTTTGTGGTCAAATGTGTTGGAAAAGGACAAGAACCACGCTGCCCAACATGCATGGCTCATCGACACTGCATCGCCCAGATCATTAAAAAAACCTGGAAGGTATTAACAGATAGCTCGTTTTGTAAGAGCTGATTTGACTTTTAATCAACCTGTTCTCCGGTTAACTCCTAAAACGATTCTTACTAAACGTTTTGAAATCCGAATGTAGATTTAAAGATGAGAAAGTAGGTCAACATCACCTGTTTTTTTTTTTTTACCTTCGTAATTACAAACACCAACAAAGGTTTTTCGCCGCGGTCTCTGACGTTGGCCAGCCTTTCGGTTGTGTTTAGGCTATTATCCAGACTCCCAATTTGCTGGAATAATTAAACAGTCTTGTTTAATGCAAACTCAAATATGCCGTCAAGCGTAAGTTTTGACGGGGCTAGCAGACTCAGTGGTCAACTGTTCAGCATGCACAAAAAGATCAACTTTGACCAGCCGCGCGCCAATTCCCCGCGAAAAATTTCAAACATTTTGTTTTGAGCTTGAGAAGGAAATATATAGCATATTTGAACTTAACGGCTTGCCCGGCTGTTCGAACTGGGAAACACCTAGTTCTGACAGCCTGAAAGCACGCCGCGCAGCCGTTACAAAGTTCGCACATGTGCAGACGTTTGACGGCTTCGTGCACCAGAAAGCCCTCTATGCCATTGACCTTTAAATTGTTGTTGTTTGATTGATAGTTTCTGGTGTGCTTCGGGAGATAGCCAGAAAGCAGCATATCTAATGGTGCTACTTTCCGAACCGGCCTATGCGATTTCAGCGATAGCTACCCAAGGAGCAGTTATAGAAAGGAGTTGGGTCAGCAGCTATCTCTTCTATGGCAGATTTGTGAATGACCCTTATTATCCAGCCACTGATGACAAAGGACACATCAAGGTGGCTTTCTTAACAAATGTTCGATGTAGTTACTTGAAGTTAGTTTCTCAATTCAAGGAAAAGAGGGCGCTAAGACCTGTTGTTAACGTTTTTTGTAGTGTTCATAAAAAAATGGAGGAATTATGATCATACTATCGTCATTCTTTTTCTTGCCGCTTTTTTTCCAGGAGTTTAAGGGAAACTCAGACCAGTCCTCTATCGTCCGTCACTGGCTGAAGCATCAATTGTATGCTACAATGGTTTTTTTTTACCCTACGTCTTATGTTGGTCGGATGTGTATGAGTGTCGAGATATATGGATGCCGCACTGGCGACATATCCATGTTGACACCGTTTTCATCGAAGCAAAGGCAGCGAGAAGGTAAGACTTATTAAAACTTTGAAGTTAAAAGCATATCAGACTTTCAAGTATTTTTTTACCCCTTTTCATTCCTACTGTATGTGTCTCAATGATGATGGAATTTAATGGACCATTAAAATTGACCATGTCATTTTTTGCAGAATTCATTCGCTGTAATCTGACCAAACAGCCTGGTAATTGTAAGGCTTCATTTCCCAGATGGTTTTTTAACAGAAAAACTAAACAATGTGAACCGTTTAGTTATAGTGGATGCAATGGAAACCTCAACAACTTTTTGTCTGAATATGATTGTTGGAAAGGATGTCGAGGTAAATGACATGCCAGGCTAGTATATGCATTTGTGGTTATTGACCACAACTTTTTGGTATAGTAAAAAAAGGTATACGAAAGATCTTATTATTTCACACTCATTAGAACCTATGAGATCTCAGGGGCATATCCAGTAGATTTCGGATGATGACAAATTTAACCTTCAGTTGCTTTGGTAACTGTTACAGCTAATGACTAACACCTAATTTAATTAAGTTACAAAGACCGGATATTTAACTTCTAGTGATCTGATTGGTTCAGTCAACTTTGATTGTCAGCTATTAACCCAGCAAATATTGCTGCTCGCGCGCGATTAGTCTAAACGCCACACGTGAACGAATATGCGGTAGCTAAAACTGTCAAATATCCATTGATATACTCCAAGTGATACTCCCCAGTTGGCAACTTTTCGTCCACCGCGATGAAAGCCTTCGTTTTTTATTTGTTTCAATTCAAGATTAGACAGCGTTAAGCTGTTGTTACAAAACGAGGGACATATTCAGAAAGTCGTACCACTTAAAGATCCGCTCAACAAACGCTAAGCTGTTCGTAAACAGTTTTTTCCGAACGTTGCAAAATTTTTGAAGGATAATAAACTCAATAGGACCCATTTGGTGAAAAATATGCTTGTTTGTTTTTCCTGAAACAGTATCTCTTCCTAGTATCTTACAGTTATCCTTGAGCTTCACTCTTGGAAAACATTTCGCATCTAGGAACAGATAATTTTCGCAGACAAACATCAAATGCATATCAGTTTTGGCGGCTCCTGTTTATATATACTGAATCACCAGTTGGGGAAAAAAGATTCACGTACGTGTTGCCATCCTGAACTTACTTTTGCTTGGAAGCGTGTATTAGAAATAAAGTAAAACAAACATTAGTCGATGTCATAAGTTATAACATTATTGAAAGCTACGTATCTCCGGCTGAACTTTCAACCACAAATTTTGCACTTAACGTGACTGTTTATGGTCTAGAAAAAAGTATAACGCTGTCACAAAAGAAAACATTTTCAGAATGACTGGCAAGTTTTGCCTAAATATTTCCAGGCTCTATCAGAACCGTTAGTTACAAAAGTTCGCCCTTGAAGTCTTCTCGAGTAGCCGTAATATTGGTTTCTTCCGTTCCCTACAGCACAGCTAAACATTTGTAAATGTGTGCATCAGGATAAGGTAGAAATTCCACAAATTGAACCTAATACTTGCCTCAAAAAGTTTGTAAAGTTTGGAGCGAGAAATTGAGTTCAAGATATATTTCAACCAAAGCTGTCCTCGATCCCTTCCCTTGCTCGGTTCAAGTTTAATAAAATTCTTGAGCAAACTGCGCACAACTTCGTCAATTGATGTTTGCGCAACAATTGTATCACCTACATAAAACATAATCTGGTATTAACTGGACTGTCCGTGATTAAGAGATTGAGTCTAGATAGGTTTTGTTCTCTGGGACCGAGATTTAGTGCCTGTTGTCCATATTAAAAAATTTCCCCTTTTTACAGTTTTTTCTTTTTGAAGAAAAAATTTTGAATCTTTAAAGACACGAGAAACTTGCCGGGATTGATAGGTGTCCGTATGACAAGAGTATCCGTAAGGACAGGTTCGACACTATATTTTTCACCCTCTCGATGTTTCCAGCATTTATAGATTGCAAGAAAAGGTGTCATGCTCCTTTCTCTCGCTGCGTGAACAACAACAGAAGCGAAGAGGAATGCGAATGCATTCAGGAATGTCCTAAAGTGATGAAAGAAGTTTGTGGCTCAGATAATGTGACGTATGACAACGAATGCCTGTTGAAGAAAGCAGCCTGCGAAAAATACACTGGAATACAGATCGTGAAAAAAAGACCCTGTACAGGTATGTAACCAAGCTGTTTGGCGTGGCATATTCAAGGCGGCCTACAGCAGACACGAAAGGAACAACCAGAGTTATAATTCTCAAGACACCTAATGGTGAACAAAAGTGACGCTAATTTACAGCGAATAAGAGGAACTCGAAAAAAAGCTAACATCCATACATTGAATTAAGACTCAATGCTTATTCCAATAGAGAAGAGAGAAAGAGAAACCCAATGAGCAAGACATTATTTCATGGCCCTCATGCTTTAAAGATTGCTAAACTCCCTGTTCCAGCCGCCACGACAAACGACAAATGTTGTGTAGCTTGTACTATGTGGGTACTCGATATCATTAGCAGTGGCTGTGCCGCTTCTATTATTTATATACCTCTTTCCCAATTATCTCAGTATTCTTTTTCCCATTCCACTCGCAGCCGCGAAGCCTTTCCTCATTGATCCCATAAAACCGCTAACTAAGCGGGTTATGTAATTTGACCTCCACTCCCCCCCCCCCCACCACGCGACCCCCCCCCCCCCTCTTTCAACCCTCTGACATTTTAAATTAAGCAATTTTCATTAAAAGACCATAGGCATATGATCACTCCTTAGCCTCGTTCTAAGCCGATAGCGCAGGACCCCCTTGTCTAAAAATTATGTCCTCCTTTCTTACGTCACCTTACACTGTATAACAACTGAGTTCGATGTTGTTTACTCCTTAAAAGCTTGTATATCTTCACTGGGATTGGAAAATGGACAAATAAGAGACAAGCAGATCTCGGCATCCTCAGAACTCGACAAGCACCACGCCGCCAAACAGGGAAGGGTTTCCCTGATCAGCTCTCCTCAAGACAGGTATGACATAGGGTTAAGGTTGGTCCCCTTTTAGGCCATGAAGATTTGTATTAATACACTGTAATTAAATGTTACTTAAGAAATACCGAGAAATCTTGGGAAAATAGATTTTTCCTACTGGGGTTCGAGTCTTTCGGCTCGAGCGGGGTTCAAGCTTGCGAAGGTAAGATCGCAAAAAATGTATTAATGAATTTCATGAGATATTAATATTGGTTTGGGTTAATACCGGGCTTGGCTAATCGGGAATCAAAAGCATTTTGTAGCGAATCCAATATCATGGAAAGAAATATCTGTTGCTGTCTTGCCTGCAGCTCCTGGTGCAGTGCTCCAACTCTCGACATGGGAACACAATATCTACAAGTGGATTTGCTGTCAGTCCATGTTCTGTCAGGGTTTTCTACCCAAGGCGCCGTCACAGAAAAGTTTTGGGTGAGCAGATATCTGGTTCGTTACAGCTTGGATGGTACTGACTGGATATTAATCGGGTTTTACGAAAAAGAAGAAAGTCACAAAGGAAGAAGCAAGGTGACTCTTAGAGAATTTTATGTTTAACTAACTAATAGTTAACCTTTCACATCACACTCAAATATAGCCATTGCCACCCACTACAGACACGATTTCATGAGTCCTTTCGTGAGAAAGCCTAAGTAACTCCCCCCCAAAAAATGCTTACAAACATCCTTATGCTTAAAT
Organism: Pocillopora verrucosa; assembly: GCF_036669915.1. Lineage (NCBI taxonomy): Eukaryota > Metazoa > Cnidaria > Anthozoa > Scleractinia > Pocilloporidae > Pocillopora > Pocillopora verrucosa. The sequence continues at coordinate 5,935,023 of NC_089314.1, forward strand.
TGAAGGGAACACTGTTTACTAGAGTCTTGAGGTTAATCTTTGATTCTTCAGTGATTGTTAAGCCTTGTCAAGACTTCTCTGTGAAAACGGCTCTCATGTTGCCATTTTTTGCACGAATTTGTTCATTCTTCCTACTAAGGATGAAAAAGAAAAGGTTGGCGTATAGGAGACATTCAACTGACTACAAGTAGTTAATTGATTCATCAAAGAAAATCCTCATCAACCCAAAAAAATGAAGAAAAGGATGAAGAAAAACCCATTTATTTAAACGTCAGATCATCAATGTGCGACATTGACCAACTGAAGTTCTTTTTTAAATTTAAAAGCAATTTCAGGGAAATACGAACCAGTCCTCTATCGTCCATCACTGGCTGAAGCCTCGCGTCGATGCTCGTTTTGTTCGTTTCTCTCCTACCTCTTTTTTCGGTCAGCGGTGCATGCGTGTAGAGCTTTACGGTTGCAAAGAGTCACACTTATACACGGATAAAGGTAAGATTTGTTACAAACTGTGTGGATAAACTGCTAATATAATGTTTTTGACAGATCAGATTACCATTTGGAATCTTAAACGCAGTCAGTGCCATTGTTTTGAAAATACTTTTGACGGTGATGGAAAGTATGTGTGTTCTGGAGCACCTGTCTCCTCAAAGTAGCAACACTGGCCAATTCTCTCCGGCCGAGAATAAGACTTTATCTTTACCATAAACCTTTGTGGTTTTCAAAGATGGCGAGAATTTGAATTTGTTTGTGTTGACGATTTACATTTTTACAAGCTCCAGCAGTTCCTGCTGCGCTCACTCGTGAGCTATCGAGTTAAACATTCGAAGAGAAATTCCATATCTACGCGCGCCTATGTGTTATTCTCTATATCTATTCCATAAACCTCTGCAGTTTTCGAAGATGGCGAGAATTTGAATTTGCTTGTGTTGAGGATATACGTTTTTTACAAGCTCCGGCAATTCCCAGATGTTCTAAGTTTAAAAGCTTCTACTACATTGTCACCTCTTAGGCTGCAACAAAAAGTGTTCTTCTCCGTTTTCTCGCTGCGTGAAGCACAAGGGAAACGAAGAAAAATGCGAGTGCATTCAGGAATGTCCTGAAGCTGTGAAACAAGTTTGTGCCTCGGATAATGTGACATATGACAACGAGTGTCTGTTGAAAAAAACAGCCTGCGAAAAAGAAGAAGAACTAACTTTGGTGAAAAACGGAACTTGTACAGGTATTTCTTCTTCAAAGAAGCTTTGTGCTATGTCTGAATTATCATATGCACCTCTGGAGTAAATGTGAACCAAGAAAATATAAACTGTGTATTCTCTTGATGTAAATGGTAATCTAATTCATCACTGATTTTACCAACTTTACTTGTAATCCTCAAAACACATTCAGCTGGTTCAACATAAGAATCATCTTTTTTTACATCAGATGCAAAAGTGTTCACGTTGTAAGTATTCTCTGATGGTTCAGCAGACTCACAGCCTATCCATCACGAGAATTACTTAATTTACTCATTCCCATGTCCCTGGGTGATAGTGCCAAGAACACACAACATTTGATTTATATTTTTGGGTCAATAAAGGTATTTATTCCGTAAAGTTTGTGGATCGGATTGAAGAACTTACAAATGTTTTTGTGAACTCAAGAAACGTGCTTGTTAGAGAAACAAGCGCATTTCATTTGTTTTACATAGTTAATGTTAAGGTTGGTAGATGAGTTCAACTGGACACTTCATTTATTACGCTATGAGTGTCGTTGTCACATCGGGGAATAAGAAGGAGTGGAAATAAGTTTAAGAGCCTATCAGAACTCGGAGTAAAACCAACCAAACGGCCTAAAGCGCGGGAAAACGTGTGGGACCAAATCGTGATTCGTTGCAGTTTTGCATCTGATTGGTTGAGGGAGCGGCGTTTTCTGGACCAATCGCAGAGCGAAGCGATGCAAAACCAAAGCAATTTCGGATCATTAATTATTATTTAAATATTTCTGACTTGCCCGGCAGGTATCAAAACAAATTATTTTCCGAACGGTTTTGGCCAGTTCATGTTCCATTTTAGCAACTGCTATTTCGCCAAGAATACTTCCTGAATGTTTGAGGTTTCTTAAAAATGTTTTAGGAAAGGGATGAGTTTCTTGATCTCATTGCCTTTTTTTTTCTTTTTTTCTTCAGTACCATTCCATAACGTTAATTCTCAAGAGAAGTCGTCTGGTACAATGAAGACAGTTTACATCTTCACCTTTTTATCAGGAATACTTTTATCACTTATTGTGCTGCTAATTGAAAACTTTTACCAGTAGTTGTTATACTTAAACCTTTTGTCAGTCAATGTACAACTTTCTACCGATATATCCGGACGATGAGCACTTTTGTTTCTGAGTTGGTACTTTGTTTCTTTCTTCTTCGGAATGATGTTACTAAGCAGACAATCGGGATCCACTGAAAGTAGCTTGAAAATCTTCTTATCTGCCTTTTCTAAAAGTTCTCGACTGGCCATTCTCTTAGATTAGTATTTCCTTTTAAAGCATTTGTCCATAAAGTTTTGTATGACCGTGAGATCTGAGTCTATAGCGCCATAAACAGGCAGACCATGAGTGAAATTTGGTAAAACTAAGGAGCTGAGTAGGTGGTCTACTTCACCTTGACTGAAACCTTCCTTCCTTCCAAACAGACACTTATTTTCCTCAATTAACTTAGCACGTACGTGTTCGCTATGTTTATAATTCTCCTGAAACGTAACACCTAAAATAGCCATCTTTGTGCGTTGCGGAATGTTATTAACTTGCGCGATATCCTGAATAAAACCTTTCTTGCGAAGAATAATTTCTTTACAATTCGACGGATTACAAATCACACTATAATCCTTAGGCTAAATTAAAAACTGATCCACCAAATCCGTACGAAATTGGCCATTACTCCAAACGGGAACAATGAGACTAGAGTCGTCCGCGCACTTAAACAGGAATGGGTGTTGACCATTGTCCTTGAAAACTATTATAAATAATGCACTGTTGACGATTCTCAAGAAAGCCGAAATACCAATTGATTATGAATGGATTTAACGGTATATCCTTGAGCTTATAAGACAAAAGTTTATGATTAACGCTGTCGAACGCTTTACTGAAATCCATGGCAAACAAACGCACGGCTTTACACTTAGGGTCATCTAAATAACCATAGACGGTGTGCTACATACTGAGGAGCGCGTCAATACAGCTCCCCCTGTCCTGTAGGCAAACTGAGTTGAGCTCAGATGTTGCTCAACAGTATCCCGCGCGTAAATGTTATACACGGACTTCTCAAATGCGCGTGCAATTACAGGGGTGATGTTGATTCCCCTGTAGTCTGTTTTTCCCTTGGGAACGTCAACCTTGGGGAGGGAGGTCACGTGAGCTCTTTTCCACGATGAGGGCCAGTTACTGAACCTCAGGGACAAGTTCCAGATCTTGCAAATTAAAGGTGTAAAAATTTCCGCGTGGTCTCTCCACACCCAGAACGGTATGAGGTCCGGTCCAGTGGCGGTTTTCTTCAGGTGCAGCAAACAGTTCCATACCTGTCTTTCTGAAATCTCAGGAACTCGAACTGCACTCTCAACTTGGGCAGGTGTAGGCTGTTTATACGCACTGTCCCAACACAATTCGGCAAAATAATCATTCAGCTCGGTCAGAGATTGCATGTCCAATGTAACCTAAGCCGAGGAACACCGACGCTGTGACAGGCCATTAAGAAGCAAATTAATGAACTAAAGAGCAAATGGGCCTTGAAATCAACTCCAGGGGATGCTGAGGGTGTCCAAGTAGGATTTGCAGAGTCCTTGCAAGAACATGTTGTAAGGCTTCATCAAAATGGAGAAATCAGAGATGGACAAACTATTAGGATAAAGCTTACTGGTGATGGAACAAATATTGGAAAGAGGCTTACAGTGAACAACTTTACTTTTACCCTTCTCAGTGAAAAGGAGGTGGCAATTGGTAAGAAGCGGAATTGTGTACTAGCCATTTTAAAAACTGCAGAGACATTGGATAATCTACGAGACAGCCGAGAAGACCTTCGGTTGAAATATCAAACTTAACGAAAATAAGTGCAAATAACTACACCTGCAAATTTGAATACTTGAATTGAAGTGGAAACTGGAAATTTTTATTTAGGATTATGCTTGTATGTGGTGCAAGTGGCGAGACACAAACAAAAAGTGATCAATTGATGACCCAACATTTGGTGCTAGAACTATTCAGGAAATAGCAAAGTTTTCCACTGAACAGAAATTCAACTGCAAAGAAAAACCACTGTTTGATTTTCTACCCATGGATCATGTTCTCATAAACGCATAAAATCTCCTTCTCAGGAATTCAGATGTTTCAATTGACTTGCTCATAAGGGAGTTGACTGAGAAGAAGTGATGCTATTGAAAAAAAAAACATTCTCTTATGGATTCCCAATAGATAAGTACAAACACATGGCCAGGTATGAAGAATTTATGAAAAGTATTGCAATCTCTTTTAACAACAATCAAACTCAGTTTTCCCCTTCGATCCAAGCGTAAGCAGATTTTGTAACGTTTTTAATTATGGGCAGTTATTTAGGCTTTCTTTCAAAAGAATTCGCTCACATAAAAACAAGTCTACACATCGATTCAACAATAACGTATCACATGGCAATAACTATATCGGATATGTGTGTCAATCATCTCACTAACATGAAGTGTTGACCATTAGGTAGTTGAACATAAAATTCTCTGAGAGTCAATCACTTTTTCTTTTTCTTCGTAACCCTAAATTGATATCCAGTCTGTACCATTCAAGCTGTAACGAGTAAGATATCCGCTGACCGAAAACTTTTCTGTGACGGCGCCTTGGGTAGAAAACCCTGACAGCAAATCCACTTGTAGATATTGTGTTCCCATGTCAAGAGTTGGAGCACCACACTAGGAGCTGAAAGCAAGACAGCAACAATTATTTCAAATTTGAAAGAAACAGTTGTCTGGTGTATTATCACATGACCTGAAATGGGCAAACAATGCATACAAGTTAAGGACTATTGAATGATATTCTTCTCTCTTGATAACTCGCAAACAGTGTGTAAGAATATTGTACAGTTATGGATAAAATTGACGCAATTATTGTATCGAAGGCAATTAATATTCGCAAAAGGGAACAATATGGCTCCTTGAATCTTAATAATAATAATAATATATTAGTCTACATCTCAAAGATGTAGACTAACCTACTGTTATCTTTTGTTTCATTTCAATTAATTACTTTCGTCAAAATGCTAAATGAGCATCTTTTAATTAGTTGCGCGCTTATTGATTAGCATTCAATTATGCAATTAATTACCTTTGTCGCGTCATTTGCAATCATGCACCCATCAAAAAACACATGAAAAACACATGAAAAACACATGAAATGTTTTCCTTTCTATTTTTGAAAAATTAAGATGAGCGAGCCACGGATCAGTCGCTTTCTTCTGTTGATCGGTTTTCTAACTTTTACGAATGTAATGGCTGTGGATGTCACATTAAGGTTTATGTACGCCAGGTGGGTTTTATTCTAAGCTCACGAACTTGACAAAAGTATCCACTATTTTCTGTTATCGTTTTAGCGCTATGCTAATTTAGAGTATGGTGAATAACCATTTTCGAAATCCAGAATGATGGTAACTCCGCAGAATAATAAAATTATTCCTCAGGCGGTCTACAAAAATAGATACCTCTTATTTTATCTCTCAGTTAGCACATGCGCTATGATTGGTCTATTTCATTGTCCGGTCCGCTCAATTCAAAAGTTTGTTTTGATGGCCAAAATGTCTCAGGATGAAAATTTTGAAACACATTTAAAGGAAAAGTACGCAAACGAACAAAAAAAACAAACCTCAGAAGCAGATATCCCAGACTTTCAAGTTGGTTTTTTCGAGATTTTGGAGGAAGACAAGCGACGAATGGAGGAAAATGAGCACGACGAAGACAACTCGACTCGAGAACTAGATGATTTCATCGCCGCCGAAAGGTCGTCAAGCACACAAAAAAAGATATCAGAACAAAATGCTAGAGGAAAATGTTTAAAGGGTTTTGCGAACAGAAGGTAGATGGAAATTTTAACGTAATGAACTGACCTGCTGCTGTTCTCGACAAGTTTCAAGCTTTTAAAAAAGCATACTCGAGTCATCTTTGTCTTGCTCGTCTTTCTCTATTTGCCGCTCGTCTTACTTCAAAAACCTTGCAAGGTACGTTCGGCTCCAAAACGATGCCACATCCTTCCTTCTTCGCGTTTAAATGTTTGTTACATCTCTTGGTTCAAATAGAAGGGGAAAAGATTTCAATTCAAGCCGAACGGCCATTTATGATTGACGCACGTCAAATCCTAAGTACAAGAGCATTTTATTGGCTTCCAGTTAAGACAGGACTAGAGCCATCAAAAGTTCAAAATATTCGTTTAATATCCATAGTTTTATATAATGTAAACTTCCTTTTGTCAGAAAAACACAAGATTTTTTCGTCCACTAAAGTCTTACTGATCCAGGGTCGTGTTAAAAGTACACACGAGTGACCACGAGTGACAAGCCATCGGTATATTTGGCTAACATCATAATTGTACCTTTATTACGTCACATTATATGATCATGATTTAACCGAAAAAAAAAAGATTTCAGAGGCTGAAATAAGTAAATGATGTATAATTTCCTTCTTTTCCAAAAGAGAGAAGGTAGAGGTTGTGTAATCGTCCTGAATTCCAATTTCCGTTTCCACCACTAGACCGTTTTTTGTTCACTTTTCCTCTTTGCACTTTTTTTAAAAATTTATTTCAGTTCAATTTCTTTTTTAGTTTAAGCTACTCTTTTTCTTTCCATACCTTAAATCCTTCCTTCCTTTCTTTCTGTTAAAAATCCATCTACGAATAAAGAGGCTAAATTCCACTGAAACTCCGTAGAAAATATGTATTAAATTTGTTAAATGAACCACAACATTTGGCTAAAATAAAAACTTTGAAATTGCTTAAATTTCCAAGCAAAGGGGTAACCGACTTACGTGAACAAAAACTGAGAAAAAGAACAACTAAAAATCCGCGAAAAATGTCCAAGTCAGTATCAAGGTTAGAGTTCTTTGACATGATTGGCTAATTTGTGAATACAAAAAGAATACAAAGGAAGGAAAGGAAAGGAAGAGAAAAATTGTTACTTAAAATTTAAAAAAGAAAGAGATTTTCTATACTTTCTTTCACTCCGGAGAGGATACGAGAGGCAGAAAAGTAGGAAACGAGATTATCGAGCTGACACTGGCGAAGTATAATAACATTGTGAAATATTTTTTGGCAGCGAAGTCCCTTTCCGGGACCTACCCTTTGGAAAAGAAGAAAACGATACATTGTTTGCATATTTCAACCTCTGAAAATGATTTATTACATAAAATTATAGACAATCATTAGATGAGGATTTTGTGATATCCAGAATAATCAAGGTCGAGGCTTACCGAGACCTTAATTATTCTGAATATCACAAAAACCGAAGCTAATAATTGTTTTGTTATTTGTTGAACTAAATAATGTAATTGTTATCACTAATGTCATTATTTAAACCTTTAGATCACTGGACAATGCAATCTGGGATTACTTTTTAATTGGCTGAGCCTCACTGGTAGATGAATCATTACATCATGACTAAAACTGGAATTTGTTAAATGAGGAGGTTAACCAATCAGCTTGGCTGAAAAGCACTATTTACATGTGTGTTAAAACAACTGCACTTAGTAGCATCAATTTTCCTTGGTATTCGTTCTGTGTCCGGGTATTATAAGCATCTAATTGACTAACTTTCCGTCATTCCTATCCAACAAGCCATTTCCGAATAATTGCGAAGTTCAGTTGGGATGAATCGCATGTCGTTCAATCGCATTTATTGTCACTTTCTCTTGCAGTAAGCTCGAAGACCCAAAAACGACTTTATTACCTGGGATGAAACCCACCATTACATTCAAATGCGAAAAGCCTTTGCCAAAAATCTATACCGGAGAAGTAGATCTCTTCTCTGTCGGCTTCTGGGAATTGAAGCATTGCGATGCTAGGCAGGGATATTGGCTTGGGACTCTAACATGCGGTCACCCAAAGAGTTTCAAAACTTCGGAATTTTCGATAAAAGATGTGGAAACTTATAAAATTCTCGGTAAGTGTAACCTATAACAAATTAACCAGCAATGTGTACAAGTTATTCTTCAAAAAACATGTATTTTTCTAACACATAGTTTGAAGGCTTTGCGGTGTTCGGTGTCACACTATGACTTTGTAATCATCTGATCAGCCAATCTTATTTTTTTAATTCCTCGTTGTCACGTCAGAACTTTTAGTCCAGCTTCCGTAGGAACACCCGAGTCTTAAAATGCAAGCCGTTCCTTTTTCTCTTTTGGTCGCCAAATCTGCATCGCCCACCCAGGCGTTAATATCTCCCACCTCCTCTATTAATTCTGCTTCTGTCCCCAAAGTCATGCTATTGTTTTCTGTCCAAATGTCTGGTGAATGGTACAAAGGCCGACATTTTTGCCTGGGTACATGGAGTTATCAACATGATTCAAAATGGCATCTGTCGTCGGGCCGTTGGCTAAAATGATTTAGCTGGTGTTTCCTTCTTTCACTCCATCCTTGATCAAAATACTTCCTTTTAGACCTTACAAAGAAACAGGAAATGTAAAGAAGATTACTCAACTAGAAGGAGAAGGGCTGCAAAGTCTTAAAATCGACGATGAAAACAAGTCAGTCGCGCCGTGTAAGCGATTTTTGTCTCCAAGTTGCTTTGGGGTAAATTCTCTTTAACTCGAATCTTATGCCTTCACTCAATAAGAGTTCTGTTGGTAAGTCTGGGAGTTTAATCATTTGCTTTTTAAAGGTTGATTCTGCTGTGAAATTTCCCGTTCAAAATGTGTTTTTTTACGCTCTTTTTGCGGCAGTAAATGGCAATTAATTCAAACCGCGACGCACGAGCCTTGTTGCTATGCAACTAAGGAGAAAAGTCGAGAAAGGATATTGTCGATAATGCAATTTAAGGTGAAATAGAAGACACAGAGAGCAAAGACGTTAGCCTATGTAGCTTTTCATCTTTCGTAGAAGTACACTTCACTCAAAAAATTGGTCTTCTTAATTCTTACCAGGCGCCCAACCACGTACATCGTCATGGAGAACAAAACACGAATCGTTTTCCACCGCGCACTCAGTTGCCCTTGAAACATTTTCAGATTTTTTTGCATTTCCTTTTTTATTCAACTTTCAGGCATAGCACGTAAAAAGAATAAATCACACAGACTAGTTAGAGGTTGCCCTCAGATAAGGACCTACGCAGCGCGTCTTTATCTTCATCTCTGCGATCCAGCTATCTTGTCAAATGGAACTGAATGTATTAAAGAAGGTATGTCTAACCGTTTTTTACGCATATATCTACCTGATGACAGTTAGGTGAAAGAACAATGCCTGATGCATTTACCTACGCGATTTTAGGTGTCCGAAGCACAATTATGACCTGCGGTTTCAAATTATCTTAACTTTTTCACATGACCAGTATGGCACAAGGGGCGCTTTTATTGCGATATATATAGAATAAAAGTCCACAGCATGAAATTATAAATTTAAGAGCCCGTAAAGATGCCGTAAAGTAAGCGTTAAGATCCTCTTTACGCGTCTTTACGAACTTCTTTACACTTTCGTAAAGAATGTCTTTACGCATTGAAAACGATAATAAGTGAAGATCACGGAGAGAGACTCAAAATGCCATCTTTACGTGTCTTGTAAAAAGTCGTATAGAGAATATTTACGATATTTTACGGCGACTGTGCAACGATCAGAAAGGCGATCATTACGCGTTATGAAACTACCGTAAATGGACAATATTAACATGCCCATTTGCCATTTTGCAGTTGCCTGAATTTTTTGGCAACATTCCCTTTTGGTTAATCAGACTCAGCTATGAAAAATCTGAGCTCGTGACAACATCAAAGTAATGCGCTATCTTAGCGCGTATTTCCAAAAGTCGTATCGAGAAAGTTTGCGATATTTTACGCTTTCGTAAAACGATGCCGCACATGCCTTTCAAGCACTGACCCATAACAACACGTGTTTTATACATTGCAATTTATTTTATTGTCATAACTCTTCAACTTGATTTTGTAATTTTCACAATAACGTAGCTAGAGGTTTAAATGCGCGAGATAAGAACTGAAAAATACGGTGAGAGAATGTAAACGTGGAAGGGATTAAAAAAAGAAAACATACATGTTTTATGCCATACAAAAATTGTTTTTTTGACTTCTTTTGGAAGTCATTATTTTCAGGTGAAAAAACTTGGTATTGAACTGACTCCCCTAACATTTACTTTTTGATTTTACATGTGGCATGGTAAGCTAGTTAACATCTCTGATCATTGATTGTAAATGAGATTGAATTTATACTTATACTTAGAAAAAATAACAACAGAGTTTTGCATTTCATTTCAAAAATGATTATCTTAATTTTTTTTTCTGTTACTTCAATTAAAGAGAATCAGTTGTGATAACCTGTGCCACCTTTCTGATATCGTAACTGACATCAGTTGACTGTGTTAATGAACATTAATGAAGGCAGTCCAGTATAAAAGGGCCTGGCCATTTCTCATTTCTCACGTTTCAATTAAAAATAAAACTATTATTGAAATTTTTTATATCGAAAAGAAGGTTAAAAAATAAGAAATTTGCAAGCAGTTTACCAATGTGGTTCATAAAATTTTGAGGCACAGTAAGTCAGAGAAATATGCCTGAAATTGAAGGTGTAAAATGAGGGTGCCAGCCCTTTCATACCTGCAGGGACACTTCCAGATTACTATCTTCCCCGTGCAGGTGTGCTTGTAGCCACTGAAGGGCGGCCTCGTGAAGAGAATCTCTTGCCAACAACTCTTTCTGTCTGGAAATTTCTGACACGGGGCTTTAATAATCTTTTGTGGGCAAGGTCAAGGACGTCCTTGAGTGCTCTCAGCTTTAGTCCCTCCCAGGCCAGCCTCTTTGTGACGAATCTTTTCACATTTGGTCCAGTTTAATCTTCGGAGAGCTCACTGTCATCTGAGCTTGTGTACTCAATGCTCAGGAATAATCAGTCCTTGTGCTGGAATACGACCAGGAAAAGTAGATTGCTTTCTTCAACACACATTGAAAATTGGAAGTCAAAGTCATCAGTATGTATTTGCTCTCGCAGACTGGTATGTTGAGGATGAGAATAGGACAAATATGGCAAGCCCGTTGAAATTTGGAGAAAAACATTTCTTCCTGGAGGCCCATCACGGTATCTTCCAGTGACCAGAATTTTTTTTCCAAATTTGTTGTTGCATCTACATTTGAAGACGAAGTTGTCATAGTTCTTTTAAATCGCACCTTTTCCTAGAGCTTTTTTTATTTATCAATCCTTTTGATTTTTGATTATTGACCGGTGTCAATAAACATAGAATTATACATGTACATACATAACATAATGTAGATTTATATCTACGTGCAATGCATTATATAAATATGGGAAATTTTCACCAAATGCCCTTATCCTTTATACCATCACTTGATCCATTCAATTTAAAGGAATTGTGACTCCTTGTTTATGATAAAGTGACTACCACAAGCAATTTCATGTTCCATTGAAAAATCTTTGCCTTCATTCGTGATTTTGTCCACTAATCCATATCCTGTAATATCAATAAACAATCACTGACTGATCCATATTAAAACTTTGTGGCCTATTTCATGTTTTTTTTTATTAAAATGTTATCAATTACTCATTCATTTTTGAAACAAAACTAGTTTATGTAATTAATTGCTTTCCGGCTAGTTATCCCACAAACACCTCTGTCACGTTTATATGTGGCCCTTCCCCTTCTCCTATTGGATTTTATAACTGAAACTACCATTTATATTGGTGGAAGAGGTGTGGGGGAGGGGGGGGAAATGAAGATAGCCTTTTATTGCTTCAACAAGTTGATAGTGGGCCTCTTACTCTAAAAGAAGTTTGACTCTTTAATGTAAGCCCGATATTTTTCACCCATAAGAGATGAAGAGGCATCCCGGGGCACCCATCTCTTCACAACTGTAAACAGCAATGGTTTCAGCTGAATGTTATTTTTTTCATTGATTGTTTACATAATGAATTAATACACGCATATTGCACGACAGCCAACTTCAAGGTTATTTTTGCCATTTTAGAGGCATGTAAGGCGCGTTAAAAAAAGGTCATTTAGACATATTTATGCGAATGGAAAGTTAAGGGTCGTTGAGGAATGCCAAAAATTCGTAAGGCGAATTAACGGCACTTAAAGATTGATTGTACGTAAAAAATGCTAAAGAATGTTGAAGGTTCGTAAAGAACAGTGAGTAAAAATGCGTAAATAATATTAAAGACGCGTAAAGTGTTAAAAGCGAAACTGGTCAAAATACCATGATCATTCTATGGGAGATGGATGAGTCGTAATTATTTCACTTTTTTGAGTATTTCTCCAGATAGAAAGTGGTTAATTATATCCATCTTCATCCTTATCCTTTACGAACATTTAATATCCTTTACGCAGTCTTTACGCTTTCTCTGCATTTACGCATCTTTACGTAACGCGCTGAACTTGTCCGTAAAGAAGAGGCTTTATATTTGCGTTTCTTTACGCAAGAGTTGAAGGTGCGTAAATTTGCGATTTCGTGCTGTGCGACGTCCCAATTTGAGGGCCGCGAATGCGCAAGCAGGGGCTGGAATAAATCGTAAGACTTAGCGAGCAGCCTTGCGAGAAAGATTACTAAAACATTTTGTTGTTGTAAAAAACCTAACATTTCTTTCGATGATTCCAACTGTGAGTTGTATCACCCATATAGTATCAATGGCTCTTTAGAAATGCGTGAAAGTCGATAGGAAATAGCTAGTCATCGCCGATTGATGGGTAAAATCTAAGGAAACGGAAAACGGAGAAATTAGGATGATCATATGAAAACTGGATCCATATCGACAGAGTTACGTAGGACTGGATAGGACAATACATCGCCCAACGACACAACGCTCGCACTGACCTTAGCGAAGTTCGTACGTCATAACCGCCGGCCAAATATTTTCAAGTACATCCCTCCTACTCAGTAATTCTTAATTATGACGATGTGTGTCGCTCAACATCGTATAACACTGAACTGAGTTCGAATTCATTTATTTGCTTTCAGCTTGTCCAATGTCGTTACATGTATTATATGTTCATAGCATATGGCCACCTATTTTGACTTCAATATCTTATGTGGACATAAAACACACTCCTTCACATGGTTGGCTCGTGGAGACCGCTGAGCCAGGATCATATAAAAGACCTGGAAGGTATTTACTGATAGCTCGTTTTGTAAGAGCTGATTTGACTTTTAATCAACCTACTCTCCTGTTAACTCCCAAATCGATTCCTACAAAGTGTTTTGAAATCCGAATGTAGACTTAAGGATGAGAAAGTCTTCATCTTCATCTTCATCCCTTTTAGGCGTTTTTTACTTACCTTCGTAATTACAAACACCACAAAGGTTTTTCGCCGCGGTCGGTCGTTGGCCAGCTTTTTGGTGGGGTTTCGGTTATGATCCAGACTCCCCATTTGCTAAAATAATTAAACAATCATTATATGTAAACCCAAATATGCCGTCAAGGGTAAGTTTTGACGGAGCTAGCAAACACAGTGGTTAATCGTTGAGTATACGCAAAAGGATCAACTTTGCCCAGCTGCGCGCCAATTCCCCACGAAAAATTTCAACCATTTTGCTTTGAGCTTGAAAAGAAAATTTATACCGTAACTTGCCGGCTTGCCCGGCTGTTCATAACTCTGAGGAAACACCTAGTTCTGACAGCCTGAAAGCACGCCACACAGCCTTTACAAAGTTCGCACATGCGCAAACGTTTGATGGCTTGGTGGGCTAGAAAGTCCCTTATGCAATTGACCTTTCAATCGTTATTGTTTGATTGATAGTTTTTGGTCTGCCTCGAGAAATGACCAGAGAGCAATATTTATGTACGTGTTTCTTCACAAAACAAGTCATTCGATATCAGCAATTGCTACCCAAGGAGCAGTTAAAGAAAGGTGTTGGGTCAGCAGTTATATCTTCTTTGGCAAATTTAAAGAGAACCCTTATTATCCAGTCACCGATGACAAAGGACACATCAAGGTGGCTTTAATAAAAAATGTTCTATGTAGTTACTTGAAGTTAGTATCCCAATTCAAGGAAAAGTGGGCGCTAAGACCCGTTGTTAACGTTGTTTGTAGTGTACATTCGAGAAATGGAGGAATTACAGTCATACTATCCTCATTCCTTTTCTTATCTTTCTATTACATTCTTTTATTTACTTCTTTCATTTTTTTTCTGTTTAAATTGACAAAACTTTCTACAACTCGCTAATGATAAATTTTTTTAGATATCTTTTGGTGTAGAGAAATTCAAAGGTGGAAAATAAGCCATTGATTTACACGTTAAATCATTGGTTTTTAACAACACCTACATGCCGCTTTTTTTTTTCAGGAGTTTAAGGGAAACTCAGACCAGTCCTCTATCGTCCGTCACTGGCTGAAGCCTCACATGTACGTTACAGAACTTCTTTGGTACCCGACATCTTATGTTGGTCGATTGTGTTTGAGTGTCGAGATATATGGATGCCTTGCTAGCAACATATCCATGTTGACACCGTTTTCATCGAAGCAAAGGCAGCGAGAAGGTAAGACTTATTAAAACTGTGAAGTTAAAAGTATATCAAAGACTTTCAAGATTTTCTCTACCCCTTTTCATTCTCGTGTGTCCCGATGATGGTAAAATTTAATTGACCATTAAAATTGAACATGTCATTTTTTTGCAGAACCCATTCGCTGTAATCTGACCAAACAGCCTGGTAATTGTAGGGCTTCATTTCCCAGATGGTTTTTTAACAGGAAAACTAAACAATGTGAACCGTTTAGTTATGGTGGATGCAATGGAAATCTCAACAACTTTTTGTCTGAATATGACTGCTGGAAAGGATGTCAAGGTAAATGACATGCCAGGCTGGTAAATGCATTTGTGGTTATTGACCACAACTTGTTGGTATAGTAAAAAAAAGTTACGAAAGATCTTATGATTTCACACTCATAAGAACCTCAAGGCTTCTAAATACCCGATCTCGGGGAGCATATCCAGTAGATTTCGGATAACGACAAATTTAAACCTTCAGTTGCTTCGGTAACTGTTACTGATTAACACCTTATTCAATTAAATTACAAAGACCGGATATTACATTTCTAGTGTTCTGATTGGTTCAGTCAACTGGTTATCAGCTAGTAGCCGAGCAAACATTGCTGCTCGCGCGAGATCAGTTCAAACGCCACACGTCATCGAATATGCCTTCGCTAAAACTGGCAAATACCCAGTGATATACTCCTAGTGATATTCCCCAGTTTGCAACTTTTCGTCCACTACGATGAAAGCCGACGTTCTGAGTTTGATTCAAGATTAGAGAGCGTTAAGCTTTTGTGACAAAACGAGGGACATGTTCAGAAAGTCGTACCAGAGAACGCTGAAAGTAAAGATCCGCGCGACAAACGTTAAGCTGTTCGTAAAGAGTTTTTCCGAGCGTTGCAAAATGTTTGAAGGATAATAAACTCAATGGCACCCATTTGGCGAACAATAAGCTTGTATGTTTCCTGGAACAGTATCTCTTCCTAGTATCTTACAGTTATCCTCGAGCTTCGCTCTCTGAAAACTTTTCGCGTCTAGGAACAGATAATGTTCCCAGAAAAACATCAAATGCATATCAGTTTTCGCGTTTGCTTAATGGCGGCGCTTGTTTATATGTGCTGAATCACCAGTTGTGGAAAATGATTCACGTAAGGGTTTTGGCTGGAAGCGAACGCTTCACCCGCGCATTGGAAATAAAGTAAAACAAATATTAGTCAATGTCATCTCGGGAACGAAAGTGCGAAGGTTGCAAAATAGGTTATAACATTATTGAAAGCTACGTATCTCTGAACTTTCAAATGCAAATTTTGCATTTAACATGACTGTTTTATGGTCTAGAAAAAAGTATAACGCTGTCACAAAAGAAAACATTTTCAGGTTGACTTGAAACTTTTGCCTCGATATTTCCAGGCTCTATCAGAACCGTTAGTTACAAAAGTTCGCCCTTGAAGTCTTCTCGAGTAGGGTTAATATTGGCTTCTTCCGTTCCCTACGGCACAGCTAAACATTTGTAAATGTGTGCAAAAGGATAAGCTAGAAATTTCACAAATTGAACCTAATACTTACCTCAGAAAGTTTATAAAGTTTGGAGCGAGAAATTGCGTTTAGGATATATTTCAGCTAAAGATGTCCTGATCCCATCCTTTGCTCGGTTCAAGTTAAATAAAATTCTCGAGTAAACTGTGCACAACTTCGTCAACTGATGGTTGTGCAACAATGGTATCACCTACAGAAAACATGATCTCGTTATAACCGGATTGTCCGTGATTAGGAGATTAAGTCTAGATGGGTTTTGTTCTCTGGGGCAGAGATTTAGTGCCTGTTGTCTATATTAGAAAAGTTCCCCTTTTCACAGTTTTTTTTTTTGGAAGAAAAGTGTTGAAGGACACGAGAAACTGGCCGAGATTGATAGGTGTCCGTATGACAAGAGTATCCGTACGGACAGGCTTGACACTGTATTTTTCACCCTCTCAATGTTTGCAGCATTTAAAGATTGCAAGAAAAGGTGTGATGCTCCTTTCTCTCACTGCGTGAACAACAACAGAAGCGAAGAGGAATGCGAATGCGTTCAGGAATGTCCTAAAGTGATGAAAGAAGTTTGTGGCTCAGATAATGTGACGTATGACAACGAATGTCTGTTGAAGAAAGCAGCCTGCGAAAAAAACACTGAAATAAAGATCAAGGAAAAAGGATCCTGTACAGGTATGTAACCAAGCTGTTTGGTGTGGCATATTCAGGGCAGCCTACAGCAGACACGAAAGGAACAACCTGAGTTATAATTTTCAAGACATTTAAAAAAAAAAATGACGCTAATTTACAGCGAATGAGATCATTTTAAAAAAAGCTGACATCCATACATTGAATTAAGGCTCAATGCTTACTATAAAAGAGAAGAAAGAAAGAGAAACCCATGACCCAATAAGCCAAGCATTATTTAAAGATTACTAACCTCCCTGGTCCGGCCCCGGCCGCCATGACTAACGACAAATGTTGTGTAGCTTGTTCTATTGTGGATGCTTGATGTCACTAGCAGCGGCAGTACAGCTTTTTTTATTTATATACCTCTTCCCTAACTATCTCAGTATTCTTTTTCCCTTTCCACGCGCAGCCTCGCAACTTTTCCTCGTAGATCCCATAAAATCGCTAGCAAAGTGGGTTACTGTAATTTGACCTCCCCCCTCAATTTCTGACATTTTGAAATTAAACAATTTTCATCAAAAACACCACGGGTATATGAAAAGTCCTCAGCCTAAGAAGATAGTTCTAAGACGCTAGCCCAGGACCCTCCTTGTTTGAAAAATTCTGTCCTCCTTTCTTACATCACTTTGCACTGCATTACAACTGAGTTCGACTTTATTTATTCCTAAGCAACTTGTATGTCATCACTGGGATTGGAAAATAGACAAATAAGAGACAAGCAGATCTCGGCATCCTCAGAACTCGACAAGCATCACACCGCCAAACAGGGAAGGGTTTCCCTGATAAGTTCTCCTCAAGACAGGTAAACGATGAGGTTAGGGCTAGTCCTCTTTTAGACCAGAAAGATTTGTCTTAATACACTGTAATTAAATGTTACTTAAGAACTACCGAGAAATCTTGGAAAAAGTGATTTTTCGTTCGGGGGTTCGAGTTTTTCGGCTAGAGCGAGGGTTCAAGCTCGCGAAGATCGCAATAAATGTATTGACGAAATTCATGGGATATTAATTTTAGTTTGGGTTAGCATCGGGCCTGGCTAATCAGGGATCAAAAGCATTTTGCAGCGAATCAAATATCATGGAAAGTAATATCTGTTGCTGTCTTGCCTCCAGCTCTTGGTGCAGTGCTTCAACCCTTGACATGGGCACACAATATCTACAAGTGGATTTGCTGTCAGTCCATGCTCTGTCAGGGTTTTCTACCCAAGGCGCCGTCACAGAAAAGTTTTGGGTTAGTAGATATCTGGTTCGTTACAGCTTGGATGGTACTGACTGGATATTAATCGAAGAAGCAGAAGAAACTTACAAAAACCCTGCCGATGGAAGAAGCAAGGTGACTCTTAGATAATTTTATGTTCAATTACCTAGTTAACCTTTCACATCACACTCAAATATAGCCATTACCACTCACTACAGACATGATTTCATGAGTCCTTTAGTAAAAAAAGCTTAAATAACTCCTCCCACAAAAAACCTTATAACGTATCTGCTTAAATTGAAATGAAAACTGTTTACTTGAGTCTTGAGGTTAATCTGTGGTCCTTCAGTGAATGTTAAGCCTTGTCAGGACTTCTCTGTGAAACGGGCTCCAATGTTGCTATTTTTTGCGTGAATTTGTTCATTCTTCCTAGAAAGTGTTCGCGTGTAAAAGACATTCAACTGACTACAAGTAATTTATTGATTCATCAATTAAAATCCTCATCAAAACAGAAAACTTTAAGGATGGAGAAAAACCCATTCATTTAAACGTTAGATCATCATTGTGCGACATTGACCAACTGAAGTTCTTTTTCAAATCTAAAAGCAATTTCAGGGAAATACGAACCAGTCCTCTATCGTCTATCACTGGCTGAAGACTCGTCTCGATGCTCGTTTCGTTCGTTTCTCTCCTACCTCTTTTTTCGGTCAGCGGTGCATGCGTATAGAGCTTTACGGTTGCAAAAAGTCACACTTATACCCGGATGAAGGTAAGATTTCTTACAATTTGTGTGGATGAATTGTTAATAAATGTTTTTGACAGATCAGTTTACCATTTGGAATCTTAAACGCAGTCAGTGCCATTGTTCTGAAAAATAGTATAGACAGTGATGGAAATTATATTTGTTCTAGAGCACCTGTCTCCTCAAAGTAGCGACACTGGCCAATTCTCTCCACCCGAAAATAAAACTTTATCTTTTCCCTAAACCTTTGTGGTTTCCAAAGATGGCGAGAATTTTAATTTGCTTGTGTTGACGATTTACATTTTTACAAGCTCCAGCAGTTCCCAGATGTTCTAAGTTTAAAAGTTTCTATCACATTGTCACCTCTCAGGCTGCAAGGGAATGTGTTCTGCTCCGTTTTCTCGCTGCGTGAAGCACAAAGGAAACGAAAGAAAATGCGAGTGCATTCAGGAATGCCCTAACGCTGTAAAACAAGTTTGTGCCTCGGATAATGTGACATATGACAACGAGTGTCTGTTGAAGAAAACAGCTTGCGAAAAGGGAGAAGAACTAACTTTGGTGAAAAACGGAAATTGTGCAGGTATTTCTTTTTCTAAGAAACTCTGTGCTATGTCTGAATCATCAGATGCACCTCTGGAGTAAGTGTGAGCCAAGAAAATATAAACTGTATATTCCTTTGATGTAAACGGTAATCTAATTCTTCACTGATTTTACCTACTTTTCTTGTAATCGTAAAAATACATTCAGTCGGTCTGATACGAAAATTCCTTTTTCTCACATTAGATGCAAAAGTTTTCACATTGTAAGTCTTCTCTGATGATCCGTTAGGAACAAGTTGAAGACTCATAGCTTACCCATCACGAGAATTACTTAATTTACTCATTCCCTTCGACTCCATGTCCCTGGGTGATAGTTAATGCCAAGAAGACGCAACATTTTATTTATATTTTTGGTTCAGATAGGATATTTATTCCGTAAAGTTTTTCGATCGGATTAGAGAACTTACAAAAACTTTTTGCGAACTCAAGAAACGTGCTTGTTTGAAAAACAAGCGCATTTCATTTGTTTTACATAGTTAATGTGAAGGTTGGTAGATAGGTTCAACCGGTCACTTCATTTATTACTCTGTAAGAGTCGTTGTCACAACGGGCAATCAGAAGAAGGGGAAATAAGTTTAAGAGCCAATCAGAACTCGGAGTAAAACCAACCAAACGACTTAAAGCGCGGGAAAACGTGAAGGACCAGATGGTGATTTGTTGTAGTTTTGCATCTGACTGGTTGAGAGAGTGGCGTTTTCTGGATCAATCGCAAAGCAAAGTAATGCAAAACCAAAGCAATTCCTGATTACTGTCGTCACTCAATAGGAAATCTCTCAATTATTTAAACAAGCATATTTCTGACTTGCCCGGCAGGTATCTAAACAAACTATATTCCAAAATGTTTTGGCCAGCTCATGCTCCATTATGGCAACTGCTATTATTTTAGGAAAGGGATGAATTTCTTGATCTTACTGCCTTTTTTTTTCTTTCTTTCTTCAGTATCATTCTATAACGTTAATTCTCAAGAGAAGTTGTCTGGTACAATGAAGACAGTTTACATCTTCACCCTTTTATCAGTTTATGCACTACTAAAGGAATACTTATGTCACCTCTTGTGCTGGTAATTGAAAACTTTTATCAGTAATTGCTATACTTAAACCTTTTGTCAGTAAATGTACAACTTACAGCCGATATATTTAAACTTGTTCTTTTACTTACGTGTCAGTGCAATCCGGTGTAAGCCAAAATAAACTGCTTGAATAAAACCAGCCGCAAGCGTGCTTCCGCTGTAGTGATTTCGACCTATCAATAATATTGTTCTTGACCAAACCCTTCCCCAGACACCTTTGGAAACTTCAAGCACATACTCTTCATTCATTCGTCGTTGCATGCAAGTCGTTTCAAACTTAAATTGGAAACTAAAATGGTTCTTTTTAAGGAAAACTAATGCAAGTTGTAGGGTACAGGGGTAGGGGAAGGGCGAGGGGCGAGCAGAAAGCACTAAGTGTAAAGATGCCAGGCGCGAACTTTCGCTAATGTTTCTCAAGACTATACGTCAAGGTTGCAGAAATGGGTCTCGTTGAAACAATTCCACCCTCAAAGCAATATTGGGGACCTTAAGCAGTCATGACGACAACGGTGAAGAAAACGTCGATTAACAAGTGAATTTAAATTTATAGTAAGAATTTTGCGAGTGGCTGGATGTGTCACTGAACTGTCTTTCACAACTTCACACACATTGTTGGAATGCAACAAAATTTGATGCTAAGAAAAAGTTGTTATGGGGCTAAAATTAAACAAAGTTTGCTCTTTTGTTTATAGAGGTGGTTTCAGACGGCCGTACAGATGAAGGTTAAAACGGCCGTAACTACTGCGTCTCAGTAAACACAGGGTGAATCAGACACAATTTAGCAGTATTAGAAAAATATATCCGAATATTAATTTGGTGAAAATAACCTCTGTCTCAGCCAATCAGAATTTTGCCTTCTAGTTTATAAGAAACACAAACCATCAAATATTTTTGCTTGCACACTATAGATCTAAACGCGTCACGTGATCCAATATGCCCCTGCTAAAACTGGAAAATATCCGGGAGAATCGCATAGCTAAAGGTAAACTCGCAGTCTGATTGGCTATCTAAGAGAGGCTATTTGTAATCACATGATTTCGAGAGCAATTTGGAATAAATAAGCACGAGTAAATTTTCTTAAAGACAATACAGTGTTTTCTTTGTTTGAGATGTTTTTCAGCTGCGGTGGCGAAAGAAAACCCACTTAAAACGCCGGCCATTGTTTCGCTCGCAAATTTTCAAATTTTGTTGCGACATCCAAGGCTCGCATTTGATTGGCTACTTGTGAGTTTCTTTGATTATTGACTAATCAGAATGTCTGATTTATTACTTTCTTTGTACTGAATTAACCGTCCTCTGCACTAAATTAACTGTCTTCTGCACTGTATTACCTGAAAACTTCATTTATCTTAACCAGTCAGAACTGAGTAAATTTTCCATGTATATTATTAAGCGTGGAATTGCACTTGTGCATAGAGGGATATTGCTGACTTGGGTCGCGAGCAAAAATTGTTGTTATCGTGAAACAAAATGCAACTCGTGCTGCAAAAAACATCACTTTGGAAATTAACAAATTTACGAAAATGAATGTCTGAATTGAATTTAAATTTAAATTTTTAGAAAATTTGAGGAAACACTTCACACTCAAAATTACGAGAAAACGTATTGAAGAAAAAAACAAAATGGCAGAGACGAGGGAAGAAAGCCAAACGACAGTTCTTGCCGAGCAAAACGAAAGAAGCATCGCGAAAGAAAACCAAACAGGTTTGTCACCTTTTGAAGAGCCAAAAACGAACAAAAGCGTTTTTCAAAGTAAGCCATAGGTTCTTCCCTGTTTTGAAATGAACTACAAATTCTTGGAGAGGCATAAAAAAAACTTCTTTCGCACACGACAACGAGAAAGCGAGAAAATCCTGTGAACACAGCCCAGAAAATGTCAAGCAAAAGTTCAACCGAACAAGAAGAAGAAGCGACAACTGAAGAAGTACCAGGGTCGATTGTCATATATACAGAAGAAGAAACGAATACCTTTAACCACGATGTTAAATTTTCAGTGCTTTCGCTTGGACACCTCATTTCTTTCAATTTTGCCACAAAGAGGTAAAAAGGTGTAAATTATTTTCCTTCTCGAGTAAATGATTTGGAAATTTGAAAAAAGGTGTTAAAGATAGACGGCTTGTAAATTCAACGAAGTACCACTATTGTCCTTAAGATAGTGTGAAGCATGTTTGAAAAGTTTGGAAACAAATGTAAAAACAAGCACAAAGTACAAATAAAGTTGTCGAAGATTCAAACGTGTACGACTGACCTTGGTTCCTATTCGCTAACGCAATGACAGTTCTGAAATTTGACTTTGAAATGGCTTTCTGGGGCGCGCTATGGCACGCCGTTTGTAGAAAAATTTAATAAAGCCGAAAATTTATTCAATCCAATCATTTCAGCCCAATTCCATTTCATTTAATCTTCCAATATGTTTAGAGAATCCAAAAGAGCATTTAATTTAATTCTATGTTTAACAGTTCAATTTAATCATAACTAAATATTCATTTCATCCAATTACAAAAATTTGTATTCAATTCAGTCACCATAACTTCTTATTCAATCGAATCACAAAAATATTTTTCGATCTATCCACTAAAATATATATTCAAACCAATCACTTGAATATTTTTTTTAATTCAATAACGAAAACATTTGTTTTATCCATTCATGAATATAGTTATTCAATCCATTCGAAAACGCGTTCAATCCTCAAGGCATTTCATTTAATCTTTCTGGGGAGAGCGCGGCCAAATCGGGCCAACCAGAGGAACTGGGGACTAGAACTCCGCACTTCGAGATGGCGGACGTTAATCCTTTTGATTTAGTAAGTGATCTTCTCGAGTTTTTGGAGTCCGTTCTTCCAAAAGCAGAAAATATTTTTTACAAAATTTTAAAGAGCAAAACCAGGTAGACGTAGAAGTGCATGCTGAAACAGTAGATCATAATATTTCTTTGATTTGAGCATTGCAAGAGACAAGTGACGTCCAACCATCGGACATAATGGCCCGTAACTTACTTGGAGACGCTTTTAAAAACGTTCTTGCATTGCTACGGGATCATATTATTTCCAGTGCAGTAACTCCAACAACCCTTGCTGTATCATCTCTAACAATAAGAACGAAAAACAATGAAGAACCAGGGCGATCCTCCTTTGAAATTTCCGCAGAAATGTTGGAGGAACCGAGGAAATTGGGATTTAGCTGGACGAAAATCGCCGAATTACTGGGTGTGTGGACTGTGGCAAGAAGAGTGGAGGAGTACGGCTTAGGAGATATCGAAGGCTTTGACTATTTACCGGATGAAGGGTTAGATAAAATAGTAAGTTCCTACATAACGAATCACGGAACTGCTACCGGACAAAACTATGTTGGAGGTCATCTGAGGTCTCTTGGATTGAAGATTTAGAGGAGGCGGGTAAGAGAGAGTATTGCGAGAGTAGACCCCCAAAACACTGTGCTAAGGTGGGGGATACTAATCTCTCGTCGCACGTACCATGTTCCGTGGCCAAATTCACTGTGGCACTTGGATGGCCACCATTCACTGATAAGGTTGAAAATTGTCATAAACGGATCCATAGGTGGATTCTCAAGGCGAATTATTTTTCTAAGAAGTAACTGAAACGGTTCTTGAACTTTTTGTGGCTGCTGTACAAAGGGATGGAAACCTTTGGTCCTCTAGAATTCGTGTTAATAAGGGTGTGGAAAATGTTCTGATTTGTGATGCAATGGTGCAAGCTAGAGGGGATGGCAGGGGCAGCTTTATTGCAGGCCCCTCTACTCACAACCAACCCATAGGAAGGTTTTGGTGAGATGTTTTTCAATGTGTGGCCCATCTTTACTATTACCTTTTTTATGCTATGGAGTATTCAGGTGTTCTTGACATAACAAATGCCATACATCTTTTTATCTTACACTTAATCTTTATTCCACGGATTAACAAAGCCATGGCAGAATTCACGGAGGTATTCAATAATTACAAGGTTCATACGGAAAGTAACTTGACACCAAATGAAATGTGAACAAATGGAATGATGCACCCTGGTAATCCCTTATCACGCAGTCAGCTAGATGAAGATGTTACTGACCTGGCAATGTACCGATATGATGCCCAGGGCCCATTCACCTTTGATGGTGAGGATGATGTTGTTATTGAGCATGTTGTATCAAATAATGGTGATGCACTCAAATCATTTGTGCTGGAGAACATGGACCCACTCAGCCAATCATGCAAAATGGGAATATATTTGTACATGAAGGCTCTAGAGCTAGTATTTCATAGACTCATATAGTATTTCGAAGAACTCGGTGCATGGTGGATGGATACAAAGAGGATATGGCAGTGCACACATTAGTAGTTTGCATAACCCAGTTTCCATGCAAAAGCTCCATTTTCTGATTAATTAGCAGCCTGGATTCATGTTAATGACATGTACCTCATTGAAAAATGATGGGAAATTTGGTAAGCTCAGGCCTTTGTTCTAAAATGTAGTTATGAGATTAGTGCTTGCACAGAAAATGTTTCAATTGTGATTACATGTACATTGTCTTATGAAACATACCTCTTGGCCAATCTGAGCACACCGGCTATCTTTTGACATTTTATAAAGGGGTTTTAAGTAGAAAAGGAAAAAAAAATGCACCCCTTAGTACTCACTACACTCCTTTGTAAAAAAAAACTACATCCTGAAGATCACATGAACAGTTGCACCGTACTGCCTGAAGAATTGTTCTTTAATGGTCTCATTTGAATACAGGACATTTCGCACAAAAGACTTTTCGCATAAGTCTTTTAGCACATGTTTTGGAACGTTCGCACAATTCTTAGTGGTCATTTCGCACAACAATTTTAAGCGAGAAACATCAATATAAAAGGTATACTAATTGATACTGAGAAGATATCTCACCTTCACATGTCACTTTTAATAAGATCCAACGGCGAGAACGTAGACATTTATTTACGTAATAACTTCAAATAGATCGAAACGCTTGTGAACACGATCACTATTCTTACTTGAAGAAAAGAACAAATCTTTCTCTCTATGAAAATGTAAAGAACTCCCTATTCGAACGATTAATTCTTTTACTTTTCCTTTGTTAAACGAAAAACCTTTTAGTTTTGACAGTACATCATCCACTACAAACAAACGAACACGACGACCCAACGCTAAGGACGCCATGTTGATTTCGAAAGTAATTGTCACCAATCCTCCCTCCTCTGAAGTCAAAGTAAAAACCTGCAAACTGTTTCACTTTTTATTTAAAAGGAGAAAAGACCTATTTACAAAATTTCTGTGTAAATATATAAAATTCAAGTTCACGGCCATGTTACCCGACGAATCATGCAAATTTTAACCCGCTACTCGGTCAAGACTCATAGAAATTTAGTCCTTTCCTGCATTCATTTCAGCTATAGTACATCTAAATTTCTTTATTTGTTTTGATCTTAAGCTTGTATGATTACTTATCGAACGGCTAGCGTATAATCTTTGAATTATTTTGAATTCTTGAAACTTTCGTGAAATCATTTGTTTACATCAAGGTCGCTATGACGCTTATCGATTGATACTGAACTCTCCATCGCTTAGGTAATTGTTATTAGAATAATTTGAAAGGTTACTACTTGATAGATGTATTAAACTTCTCGATCTTTAAAATGATTACAGATCGAACTTGTCTTTCTACAAGATCACTAGTTAATACCTACACTGACACGTTCAAGTTGTCAAATCACAACACCTGCACGTGCCGACATTCGATGTGAATCACTCTCTGAATATCGAATTATTAACGTTGAACTGTTTTTGTTGTACGTATTACCAGTAGGCCTAATTTCCATTATATAACGAAGATATAAGGAGCAAGTTTTCAATAGCTTTATTTGAAACTCTTACAGATCAATAAAACATGCTATTTGAAGGCGATCGAACAAGGAAGGAAGACTGGTGACAATTCCCTTCGGGTAAGTACTAAAACAAGGAACGACCTAAAACCACCTAAAACCACCTAAAACCACCTAAAACCACCTACAACCACCTACAACCATCTACAACCACCTCAAAATTTCAACAACCACCTACAACCACCTCAAAAACATCTACAACCACTTGCAAACTATCTAAAACCATCTAAAACAAGGCATAAATGTCTAAAATAAGGCGAAACGACATGTCACGTACACGAAATACGAGAATCGAACGAAACCTCTACCTCCCCCTGAAATCTTACTCTCCCTGGTCCCATGTATAATCAACCATCTCACGAAATGAAATGCGATAGCATGCTAATTATTTTATATTCCCTCAGCAAAAGACTTAAAGAACTTTACAAAATGAACTAACAAGTTACAAAAAATAATAAATAGGGAATAATACATGGGCGCGCGTAGATATGGAATTAATCTTCGAATGTTTAACTCGATAGCTTACGAGTGAGCGCAGTGAACGAGTGAGATGTCGAGTTGAACACGAGAAGAGAAATTCCATATCTACAAGCAACCATGTATTATTTTGTTTATCATATAAACACAATAGCCCTTTTCTGGGAAGAAAATCCGACCTCATTAATGAATGCAAATAAATGAATCGACAATCCTCGAATAACAATCGTAGAGTGCGTTGGCGCTGACTCTTAAGATGGAAAATGCTTTGAATCGTGATTACAAAAACTTCCATATATACGCGCGCCTATGTATGATTCCCAATGTATTATTTTTTGTAACATGTTAGTTCATTTTGTAAACTTCTTTAAGTCTTGCTGAGGGAATATAAAATAATTAGGTGGTTTTAGGTCGTTACTTGTTTTAGTACTTACCATTACTTTCGAAATCAACATGGTGTCCTTGGCGTGGGTCGTCATGTTTGCATGTTAACTTTGTAGTGGATGATACTGTCAAAACTAAAAGGTTTTTCGTTCGACAAAGAAAACGTTATAGAAGTAGTCGTTCGAATAGGGAGTTCTTTACATTTTCATGGAGAGAGAGATTTGTACCTTTCCTTTCTTCAAGAAAGAATAGTGATCGTGTTCACGAGCATTTTGATCTAGTTGAAGTTATTACGTAAATAAATGTCTACGTTCTCGCCGTTGGATCATGTGAAGGTGAAATATCTTATCAGTATCAATCAGTATACCTTTTATATTGATGTTTCTCACTCATGGTTATTGTGCGAAATGATCACTAAGAATTGTGCGAACGGTCCAAAACTTGTGCTAAAAGACTTGTACGAAAAGTCTTTTGTGCGAAATGACCGGTTACCTCTCATTTCCAATGCAAACAACAAAGTTCAATATTCAAATCATCTTGATACAATAATGCTCAACAAATTCACTGATAATGGAAACATAATTGACTGCATGCAGTTCTTTGTTATCTTGACAAAATGCTACCTACATGAGGGAAGCAAAAACGAATCATCTGTAGTGCAGACTTAATAGACTTGAAAGAGCATCCTTGGCAAAGAGATTTTTTCCTCCAGTCTACTGAATTACATATTGCAAACAATTTATTTATTTGCAAAACGTAACTATGAACACTTTTAAGGATGTTGCAATGTAATTACTGGTAAAATTTTCGAATAAGTTTGATGGTCTTTTTCATACAGAGTACACTTCTAAGAGTGGTCAGTGATAAATATATTGTATACCGTATTAGCTTCTTATTAATATGCACCTGCCTATAATAGTAGAAACTCCATTTTTAGGCTTTATGGAAAGTATATTTTAAATGCTTTATGGACTCCAACATCCAGGGGATGTTTAGTGTATAATACACATTCCAAATGTGAATGTCATTTTGTAGTAGGGAAAAAAAGGTGCATGATAAATACAGGTAAATACAGCATGTCCCTTTTAAAATCAGGGCCCTAATTTTAAAAATCAAGGTTCAGCTGTGAACAATAAATATTAAGTGATAATATGTATCGATATCAGTATCAACCGGTCTAATATCAGTACAATCATATCCACAATATTGGGTGACATTGCTCTTCATGAGCTGCAATCTTGAGAAGACTTGAGCAAACCATAATAACCTCCTCCCCCCTCTCCTTACCCCTTACCTCCCTAACCACTGTTCGTTGTGGTACATATACTTAGCTGACCAACATTGGAGGAGAGGAGTAGGAAAGGCGACATAAGGTCAGTGAATAATACAACAAATGAAAGAAACAACTCCCAACAGTAACATCAAAGTGTTTTAAACGGGACAATCAACATATCAAGCTAATGCAAATTGTGGCTGTTCATAAACTCAGGAGAATGTACACTGTATGTTGGTTATTCTTTTCCTTTTTGTGCTCCAATAACTAGTTACACTTTTCCAAAGTGGCTATTGGAAAATGCAAGATAAAAAATTTCAAACATTTCGTCTTCTGTTGGCAACTTGGCAAGCAGTGGCCCTCTTGGCAGCACCAGGGTGTTTGTGCAAGTATGGGCACTTGGGAGGTAGCAAACAGATTCTTCAGTTTCTGTGGACTGTACATAATAACAAAACATGACAGTGAAGGAAACATTTATAATATTTTTCATTACATTTATGTGAGTAGTTTTCTAGAAGCATGAATTCATTAATTTTCATCTCCTTGCAGCTTCTAATAAATGCCCAAGAGCACTTTCAATTTTTTCTATACCATACCATTAGAAAACTGTGTTATCCAGGTACCAAAAGACTAAGGGTTTTCAATAAACGGCCTCAACTTTTTAAGACATGACATCTTTTGTTGAACACTTTACTTTGCAATACTTCAATGATCTCCAACCCAGAACTACTTCATGGTGTGTTTAGTTCCAACCTGAGTCGTAAAGACATAATCACAGTTACAATTTCAAAATCTGTAAAAATATAAATAGAAGCCATCAACAACCTGAAAACAGTCTCTTTAAAGGGTTTCAGTGACAGTACATTCTGTATTTGCATCACATGACCATTAATACTGAAAATGTGGTAACTTTTGGCGTGTAAAATAACATCACTATACCATCTGGAATTTTTCTCCATGGCTAAATGCGATCGATGGTGCATGGTGAAGCCAAGAACAGGCTCTTCTGCTGCCCCTATCTCAGAAATTAGTCTTGAACGTAAGCTCAATGGATGTCTTCTTACACTGGCTCCTTGACGCACACACTTTACAAAACAGGCATAGACTTCCTTTTCCTTTGAATAGGCTGTAGATGTATCTGGTGATATATCCAGATATATCCCTTAATTAATTGTCGCTGTAGAAACCTAAGAATTTCTACAGGGTCGGAAGGAGATTGTTTGTCTATTTCAAGAAGTAAATCATCAGTTTCATTGTCAAGGAGATCATTTGCACAATGAGAGCCTGTGACTGATTGAGTGTCATGTTCTCCTAATCCTTCATGGTGGGGTTTTAAATCATTGCCATCTTCAGGATTAATGGTATTGACTGGGGACAGTGCACAACTGATACTAACGGTATTATTTTCCTCGGCCTCTTCAAAAAGGGAAGTTTCCAAGCCATGATCCTCTCCATACACAAATTCAAATCCCGGTTTAATTCTAACATACAGAAGACCTTGACCTGCCATTTTTTTTACCACTGCAAAACTATACTTAGTACCTGGGCCCAGTTCCATAATGGAAATTTTGTTTTGCTTACTGTCACAAACTCGAACTCGTTTGATCCAATCAATGGAAACTTGGGTAAAGGTAAAGAATCCGATCCAACCGACGCGTCGACCGACGTGTTGGCCACCGTTTATTCTTCTAACGTTCAAGATGCGTCGGTGGTGTGTCGGTGGTGCGTCGGTGGTGCGTCGGTGGTGCGTTGGTGGTGCGTCGGTGGTGCGTCGGTGGTGCGTCGGTGGTGCGTCGGTGGTGCGTCGGTGGTGCGTCGGTGGTGCGTCGGTGGTGCGTCGGTGGTGCGTCGGTGGTGCGTCGGTGGTGCGTCGGTGACTTTGTTTGGGTCTTCTTTATGTAAATCAATGCTAAACCTTCCTTTTCTACTGTGACGTCTTCTTCGGAAGACTTTTACTCACGATTAATTTTGTTTTGGCCGCCATCTTGTTTGTCCTATATTTTTCCGTGAGGATACCTTAATATTCTAAACCGACACCTGTCCTCGAGTTTTTAAATTTTTATCACCAAAACCACTGAAATTTTATTACGTTGGACATTGACTTTTGCAAACTTAGTGGCTCCTAAAGGAGCCGTTTTTCTTGGTTACGAAGCCCTCTACGAATGGAAGGCATTATCCTGTGCCAGCGGCAACAGCTTTCTCATGAGGCGAAGTCTTTTAACGACCGGAAGGAGTCCACCCAGCTGCTTCCGACATTCCTGTTCGATGGTTTTTACGGCTAGTTTGGGATTTCCTAGCCTCTCCAAGGTGCTTTCAAATGTCACCTCATTGAAAATTTTCAGTTCCGCTACACCCAGGAAGTCACTAATGGTGCTACGTGCTGTTCCTGCCGGTCTATAGGCGTTTGTTAGGGTGCACTTCTTCTCCTGGAGGGTCGACAGCACAGCCGTGTAGCGTCGATGAATTTCGGCCAGGTCGTTTCGGTCAACCTTCGCAGAGGCCTCTTGGTTTGCAGTTGATGGTACCTTAGGATTCTGCGTTGCTCGGAGCTGCTGTTCGAGAGCATTAATCCGCTCATCCTTTTCCGTAATTTCTTCTTTGTAGGCGGCAACACGCTCCTCACTCTGCCGAACCAGGTCTGCCATCTCGTCGGCGTCTTGCTGGGCCTGATTTAGCTGCTCGTCCTTGTCTTGACAGCTTTCTTTCAATTCATCGTACTGGGCCTCGATAGTTTTGTAGGCCTTGCCGAGTTGTTGGGTTTTTTGTGTGAGCTGCCTGCAAATGGCTTTATAGTTTGGCTCAGTTTCTGGTGACTGGCTGTTCTGAGGCCCCCCTTCCTTTCTTCTGCCTCTTTGCTGGTGCCTGTTGACAATCGCATTCACGACTGTCACCACTACATGAGCTGCACATAGCTAAACAAAATCGTCCTAAAAATGGCGACGATTTAGAGTTCCTTTCTTCTGCGATCGATCTTAACAACTCATAACATGCTAACTCCCTCGGTATCCGACCCTTAAAAAGAAAAAAGTAGGAGAAGACCTAGGTATTATTGTTTCGTTCTCAGAATGGTGGTGATTTAGATTTCTTTTCCCTACGAGGTTGGTCTTATGCGTTCGATCTTATCAACGCTTCGGTAGTGTGTCGGCCGACGCGTTCGCCGAAGCGTCGGTAGGATCAGATTCTTTACCTTTACCTCATTCTTTGAGAATGACCTAGTCTTCGTAAAACTCCAGCGCTTTGGCTGACGCTCATCATGCTTCTCGCTGACCTAAAGACTTCAGAAACGTTAACGTTGTTAGCATCAGTCACAGTTGGCGAGGCTGTCGGCAAACTCCTCGGGGATTCGTAAAGGAATTTTGATGCCTCTTCGAGCATTCGAGAAGCGCGCTCCACTTTGCTTTGAGTGAGGTCTTGACTTTCATCCATGCTGACGCGCTAAAGGTGCGTAAATGTAACATATTATGATTAGAATAACGTCTAAAACTACTCGTCAAATTAACAAAAGGGCTTAATACTCTTTTTCACTGAATAAAAACGCAGTTAAGTAGAATTTAATTTATCCCCAAAATAAGGTCAAACAACTTTCGACACTTACCTGTAAGTTCTGTCTTCATATGACTTTTCTGCTTTGGCCGCGCTCGCCCCAGGAAGATTAAATGAAACGCCTTGAGGATTGAACGCGTTTTCGAATGGATTGAATAACTATATTCATGAATGGATTACACAAATGTTTTCGTTATTGAATTAAAAAAGATATTCAAGCGATTGGATTGAATATATATTTAAGTGGATGGATTGAAAAATATTTTTGTGATTCGATTGAATATGAAGTTATGGTGATTGAATTGAATACAGGTTTTTGTAATTGGATTGAATGAATGTTTAGTCATGGTTAAATTGAACCGTCAAACATAGAATTAAATTAAGCGCTCTTTCGGTTTCTCTAAACATATTTGAAAGATTAAATGAAATGGAATTAGGCTTAATTGATTGGATTGAATAAATTTTGACTTGATTAAGTTTTGCTACAAACGGCGTGCCACAGCGCGCGCTCAGGACAAAAACAAACAATATTAGTACTGTTTTCTTTTTTTCTTATTTTTATTCAATTATGCGATCCAAGAAAAATTCACTGCCTGACGAGTGATTCCACGTTAAATTTCGCAATTCGTGCGACATCGGTTTTTCGCGTGAAATTTAACGAGGAATTCACTCATCAGGCATTGAATTTTACTGTAATATATCCAAGGTGATATTCCTTAATATCTAAACCTTACGCCCAATGCAATCTTCATTTCAAATGTTATTCTATACGAGAGAGGGTTTTACTGTCTTTGTAGAAGAAAAAACATTTGTTTGTTCAAAGAATTGTACCATAAGTAGTAAACGGTAAGCTGTTCATAAACATTTTGTACCTGCTCTGCAAATAAAAAATATTTGAAGGCTAATAAACACAATAGCCTTAATTTGGCACGGAAAATTGATCGTATATTTGTCCTCGGACATCATCTGTTCCTTGAGGCTCACAGTTTTCCTCGAGCTACGCTCATGGAGCACTGCTCGCATGCTAAAGGAGCGTCTCATATTCACAGTCGTTTAGAAAGCAATTAGTTCGTAGCACGCTTGATTAGTATTCAATTATATAATTAATTACTTTTGTCGCGTCATTAGCAATCATGGACCCTTCGAAAAACACATGAAATTTTTCATGCTGTTTTCCAAACTACTTTTGCAAAGTAAGATGAGCGAGCCACGGATCAGTCGTTTTCTCCTGTTGAT
The DNA here is from genome assembly GCF_036669915.1 of Pocillopora verrucosa. Classification (NCBI taxonomy): domain Eukaryota; kingdom Metazoa; phylum Cnidaria; class Anthozoa; order Scleractinia; family Pocilloporidae; genus Pocillopora; species Pocillopora verrucosa. The sequence continues at coordinate 5,968,303 of NC_089314.1, forward strand.
TGGTGTTTTGACTTTCACGAATGTTATCGCTTCGGATGTCACACTGAGGTTTACGAGGGGAAGGTGGGTTTATTCTGAGTTCAAGAACTTAACAAAAGTATCCACTATTTTTTGTTATCATTTCAGTAATATGCTAATTTGAAGTATGGTAAATAGGCATTTCTGCAAAACTTATTTCGGAGGGCTTGTAATTCTCTGACAGCTGTTGCAAAGAGTAGTAATTAAAAATTCACAGCTAAACACCCGAAGAGTTGAGTACTTCAAAGCACTTCTGCGCAAAAAAACTCAAATGGGCAGAAGAACCAACCGCCACAAGAGACAGTGAACAACAACAACAACAAAAACCCCGGTAACACGTTGGGCAAATATTGCAAGCTTTTCACAACTTTATGCCCTCCTAACTTCATATTTTATAATTTTCAGTAACACGGGACCTTTTCACCAAACCCTCGTTCTAAGTGCTCAGTTTCTTTTTTTCCAAATTTCACAAAAAGAGACCCACCAGATGTAACGAAAAGTCAGTGAAAAATAGCCTGGTTATGTTTCAGCTGCAGAAAAGTTTTAGACAATAATAATAGTAATAGTGATAATGATGAAAATTACAATTTAGAATATTTAACGAGCCGTGAAGTGGCGAGGTAATTATCCACCACTTTCACCAACTCTGAGCTGAATAATTATTACATTATTCAAACTTGTGGATCATTGGACGGTGCAATTCAGAATCAGTTTTTATTGGTTGAGCCACACTGGAGTACGAGCCATTACATCATGACTAAAACCGGAAGTCACTTGCATACAATAGCACCGTTGTTAATCTTTGGCAATTTTAAAGTTTACCGAATAGGGAGGTGAATATTACTTCGATGATAACCTCTGAGTTAACCAATCAGCGGGGCTGAAAAGCACTATTCACTTGTGTGGTAAATGCAGCTGCAATTATCATAATTTTGTCTTGGTATTCGTTTTTTGTCAGGTTCTTATGACCATCTGGTCGACCAGTTTGCCATCATTCATATGTGACGAGCCATCGCTAAATGATTGCGAAGTTTAGTCAGGGCAATTCTTTCGATTACATTTATTTTCACTTTCACTTACAGAGCGCATGGGACCATTCAGACAGCTTTACTACCTGAAATTAAGCCCATCATCACATTCAAGTGTGAAAAGCCTTTGCAAAAACACTTTACCGGAAAAGTAGATCTGTACTCTGTTGGATGGAGGGCATTAAGAAAGTGCAACACTACAAAGGGAAAATGGCTTGGACTAATAACATGTCGTGGGAATCATATAAACAGTTTCAAAACTTCGAAACTTCTGGTAAAGGATATCGAAAATTATCAAATTCTTGGTGGGTATAAAATACGACAAATGAACTATAATTTTTTAACTAAAATTCTTCTTTCAACTATTGCTTTTTGCATAGATAATTTGAAGGGCTGGTGGTGTGATTGCCACACAGTCACCTAGTCATCATCTGATTTTGAGAGCCAATCATATCCTACTGTTGATTCCATGTTCTAACGTCAGCATTTTTCGGTTAACTTTCTTCAGCTCTAATCGTTGCCTTGCCCAATAAAATTGTTGTGTATTTACAGAGCCTACCAGATTTTTCAATAAAAAGTTAACAGGGCTTTTCATAGGTGTCAAATGTCGTTTTTTACGCTCTCTTTGCGAAAGAAATAGTGATTGATTCTATCCTACATGCGTAAGCCTAGTTGCAATGCAACTTAGAAGAAAAGTCGAGATAGGATTTAAGTACAGATGAAATAACAGACACATATCCAGCAAAGACGTAAGCTTTTGTTGCATATCATTTCTCGTGATGATACACTGATACAAAATGGTCTCGTTAATTCTTGCCAGCCACACAAACCCCAAATCGACATGGACAACAAAAAACATGTCGTATTCTTTTGTTTTTCGGTACTGAACAGCACTCTCGATTTTTTTCTTTTGAATTTACAGGTATAGCACGTAAAAGTAATAAGCCACACAAACGTTTCCCGAGTAATCAACATTGCTCTTCTCTTAAAACCCACGTTTCCCGGCTTAATCTTCATTTCTGCGATCCAGTTATCACTTCATATGGTAATGAATGTGTTAAGGAAGGTACGAATAACAGTTTTTTATATTCCTTGATATAAAGTGCGTGCCTTATGGCATCGTGCTTCGCAGGGCACTTTTCTGTACCTGCTATATATTATGTGTGTAACAGAGTTATGACCGGCAATTTGCCAGTACTTTATTTTATCACATAAACAGTACGGAACCGCCCGCTTCTATTACCAAAGATTTATGAAAATAAATCCCCGTATAAGGTCGTGCGCGATTACCCAAGCCTTGCCAAATGCGTACTAGAAAGAAATATTTGTTGTAACAATTCTAACGACTTATCCAAGGTGATATCAACACTCAATTTTATCACCAATATATTATCAGTAGCTCTCTGAAAACGGCTCGTAATCGATGCTGGATGGACAAATAAATGGAGAAGGAGAGAAATAGAACGAGCAGTGATCCTATGGGGAAAAAAAACCTATCGACTGAGTTGGGTGGAGCCGGCTGTAAAAAATCTAATTATGAAAAAAGAGGCTTGAGTCTAAAGTCCGTAGCAAATATTATTAAATTTGCTAAATGAACCACAACATTTGGCTAAGATGAAAACTCCGAAACCTCTTAATATTTCTAACAAAAGGGTAAGAAATTTGCGCGAACGAAAGCTCAAAAGCAACGGCCCAAACTCCGTAAAAAACAAACAAGAAAAGTACGCGAAAAGTGTCCATGTCAGTTTTCCAATGTCAAGCGTAGAGTTCTTTTACGTGATTGGTTAATTTGTGGAATCACGCACGCCACGCGTGAATGCGAAATTAATACAAAGGGGGAAGAGGGTGAGAAAATTGTGATTTGAAAATTAAAAACGAAAGACACTTTCTACACCGGCTGGGAAAATATGTAGCTCTTGGTCATGACTTAAAAATTAATAATAATAATAATAATAATAATTGATATTTAAACAGGGTGACCCCTTCAGTCACAAGACTGGTATCAACGGGGGCCCTGTGTAACATAAAATAAAAGAAAGTAGAATAAATTATATATATACACATATCAATAAGAACCAACTGATATAAAAAGTAACAATATTCGATTTCAGAATGTTCTAAAAATAGCTTAAGAATAAAAAGCGGAGATAGCCGGGAAACGTTTGAACAGTGAGCTCCGTACAACGTCCTCCGTACTACATTATGACCACCGCCCAAATTTTTTCACGAGCAGCTCTCCTACTCAGTCAATATGTGTTAATCATTACGATGTATGTCGCGGAACATTGTATAACAACTGAGTTCGTGTTCATTCATTCATTCGCTATCAGCTTGTCCATTGTCGTTAAGAGATCATGGCAATAAGGTAAAAATAACTATGAGTGCCACCTCTGAACTGGACAAGAACCACACTGCCAGAGATGGATGGCTCACCAACATTGATGTCCTCAGATCACTCAAGACACTTAACGGGTAAAGAATGATTTGATAAATAGCGCGTTCCGTGAGAGCTTATTTGGCCTTCATTCAACCTAATCATAGCCCTTAGTATTAATTTCCAAATCGGCTACCGTTACTCTGCTAAATGCTTTGAAATCTGAATGTAGATTTTCAAGGAAAGGAAGTAACTTGGCATTCCAGACTGCTTGTGAAGCTTTTTTTTTATTACTTTTTTTATTACTTTCTATTCCCTTTTTTTCATATAAAGCTCTTTAAAAAGGACAAATTTAATGTTTTACTATTATTTACGATGTGGCCTACTGACACAGTGATCTGAAGCTTAAGGGAGTTTTTTGAAAACGTTAAGGTGACTTTTGGTGGACTATTCACTAAAGAACTTCCTTGTTGCCCACCATTTCTGCTTACATAAAGATGAGCAACAAAGGTTTTTCACCATAGGCTTTCAGCTGTGACCCAGGCTCCCCATTTAGCGGAATAATAAGACATGCGCATGCCCAAATATGCAGTTAGGCAGTCAGTGAAGCTTAAGTGTGACTGGTAACTATGCGCAAGTGGATCAACTTTGGCTGACCGCGCGCCAGTACCCCGCGCAAACTTTCAATTGTTTTTTTCTTAGCTTTATCGGATTTATACCATAAATTTCAGGCATGGTAAGCTGTTCATAACAATGAGAAAACTTGGTTCTGACGGCCTGAAAGTACATCTTTTAACCATAACAAAGTTTGAACATACGCAAATATTGACCGTTGTGTTTGGCCGGCATGCCCTGTATCTAATTAACGTGTCAATTGTTATAGCTTCATCGACAGTTCCTGGTGTGCCGCACCAAGTTTTGATCTGAGAGCACAACATCTGCAGGTGGATCTCCCTCGTGCTTACTCCATGTCGGCGATTTCTACCCAAGGAGCAGTTTCAGAAAAGAGTTGGGTCAGCAGTTATCTCGTCCATTACCACAACGGGAAAGCTTTTAACCCCCTCACTGATATCAAAGGGCAAATCAAGGTGCCTTGCGTGAAAAATAATTTATGTAATTAGTTGAAGTCAATCATTAACACCAGCCTTTTTCTTAATTCAAGAGAAACCATTGTTTTTTTTTTTGTGCAGTCGAAAATGGAGGAATTATCGTGATACAAATGTAATTTCACGCCGGGAAACATTTATAGATATGATGCTGGTGATTTTATTTCTTTTCCTTCTCTTTCTAACAAAGCTAACCACAGCTTACTAATGGTAAATTATCTAAGATATTTCTTGCTGGAGAGGGATTCAAAGCTGGTGGAAAAAAAGCCATTTATTTACAAGTTAGATCGTAGGTTTTCAATAGCTCCTAGCTGACGCTGTTTTTCAGGAGTTTAAAGGAAACACGGACCAGTCCTCTATCGTCCGTCACTGGTTGATGCCTCATATGTATGGAAAAATCGTTCGTTTCTACCCTACCTCTTATGTTGGTCGGCTGTGCATGAGTGTCGAGATTCATGGATGTTCCTCTAAAGACCTATCCATGTGGCACATTCCAAGGGAGCAATATGAAAAAGAAAGTAAGATTTTATTAAAACTGTGAAGTTAAAAAGCGCATCAGTGAAAGACTGTTAATGCATTTCCCCTTCATCATTTCGTGTCTCTGTGAAGCTAAATTCGGTAAAGTTTAATTGACCATGAAAACCTAACTTGTCATTTTTTTTTTTGCAGAACCCATTCGCTGTAATCTGCCCAAACAGCCTGGTAATTGTATGGCTTCATTGCGCAAGTGGTTTTTTAACAATAAAACAAGACAATGTGAACCGTTTAGTTATGGTGGATGCAATGGAAACCTCAACAACTTCCACACTGAAGATATTTGCCGGCAAGAATGTTCAGGTAAATAAGAAACCAGGCAGGAAAAAAACATTTGGGATTATTGACTAGACCTTGTCGGTATAATAAAAAAAGATGTTCAACAGATTTTTCGATCTCACGTGGAGTAGAACCTCACAGCTTCTGAATTCTCAATCTCAGGGGGGGGGGGGCATATTCAGGAGTTTTTTGAGAATGAGACAATTACACATTCAGTTATTTTGATGATCATTACTGCTAATGAATGACAAACTATTATATACAGTTAATAATCGAATACGCTATTGCTACAGTACTCTCTTTTGTAAGGGTTCAGCGGATCAATTTCAGTATTTGGGCAACTGCCCACCTACCCCTCCCCTAACCCAACAACAATCAATTGATAACAAGTTGGGGTTAATGTTAGGTTAGGGGAGGGGTAAGTGGGGGTTCAGCTTCGAGAAATAAAGGGATGATTTCTCTGCAAAAGTAGTATTACCTACAGAAAATATAATTACATTATCGCCGGATTGTTCGTAATAAGGAGATTGAGTCCAGATGGTTTTGCTCTCTAAAGCCGAGATTTAGTGTCCGTTGTCCATATCAGAAAGGTTTCGCTTAATAGATACTTTTTTTTAAGAAAACTTGTTTTTAAAAACTGTTTGGGTCGTAGGAAACTGGCTTAGATGGACAGGTATCCATGTAGCAAGAGTGTCTGTAGGAAGAAGATCGGTCGTATAACTTTTACCCTTTTCGATGATTTCTAGTATTTGAAAAATGCAAGAAAAGGTGTTCAGCTCCATTTTCTAGCTGTGTGAAGAACGAAAGAGGCGAAGAGAAATGCGAATGTATCCAGGAATGTCCTAAAATAATAGAACACGTTTGTGGCTCGGATGGAGTGACGTACGTCAACGAATGCCTGTTCAAGAAAGCATCTTGCGAAAAGAATACCACAATGAGTATTGAGGGAAAAGGATCCTGTACAGGTATTTCTCATTTAAAAAAGCTGCGACCAAAATGTTTGGAGCGGTATTTAACGAGGTTTAGAAAGAGGTGGCTTACAGCAAACGCAAACGGCAACCTAGATTTCCTTTCTGTCAATTGTTAAACATCTAATGATGAATACAAAATGGCGCTTATTTACAAGGAATGAAGATGTTATCAAAAAAAAAAAGCTGACACCCATACGCTGAATGAAGGTTCAATGTTAGCTCTGAAGAGAAGAGAGGAAGAGAAACCCCGGAAGCCAGGCATTATTTCATGGCCCTCCTACTTTAAAGATTACTAACCTTCCTGTTCCGTCTACCATGACAAACAACAAATATTGTTTAACATGTGCAGCTGGTGGTGTTTGGGGTGCTCCAGGTCAATACCAGCGGCAGCGCCGCTTTTATTCCTTCAATTTCTCTTTCATAATTGTTTCACTGTTCTTTTATTAATCCACTTGGGCCCCTCGAGTATCCCAGAACACATTCAGCTACGCAGGCTACTGTAAATGTGCCATTTCCCCCCTTCCCCTACCCCACAGACACACACACATACACGCATCCCTCTGAAAAATTTAAATAAAAATACTTCAGACATATGTATGCTCCTTAACTCAATCTGGGAGAGAATACCCTGATTGAAAACTTCTATCCTCCTTCCTGAAGTCAACTTACACCGAACAACAACTGAGTCCAACCTTTTTCATTCTTTCTTAGCTTGTCTATCATCACTGAGATTGGGAGATGGACAAATAAGAGACCAGCAGATCTCTGCATCCTCAGAACTCGACATGTACCACGCCGCTAAACACGGAATATCCCTAACCGGACAGGTACCTCAAGACAGGTAAACGATGAAATAATGACAAAGGGTTAGAGATGGTCCCCTTTTAGGTCAAAAGGAATTTTCCTGGTGCACTGTAGTTAAATCTTAGTTTAAAAAACCGTAAATGCACGAAATAATTGATACTTCGTTCGAGGGTTTGAGTCTTTCGGTTTGAGCGAGGGTTCAAGTAAGCGAAGGTGAAATCACAGTTTTGGTTCGAGTTAGCGCTGGGCACGGTTTGTTGAGGGTCAAAAGTATCTTGCAGCAAATCAAATATCATGAGAAGAAATAATTGTTGCTGGCTGACTTTCAGCTCCTGGTGCAGTGCTCCAACTCATGGCATGGGAACACAATATCTACAAGTTGATTTGCTGTCAGTCCATATTCTGTCAGGGTTTTCTACCCGAGGCGCCGTCATAGACAAGTTTTGGGTCAGCAGATATCTGGTTCGTTACAGCTTGAATGGTATTGACTGGGTATTAATCAAGGATTACGACGGAAAAGATGAGGTGACTCTCAGAGAATTTTATGTCCAACTACATGTTTTATGTCCCACACCAAATTTAGTATAATTGCTGCTGTGATTATAGAGATTCGCGCGATCTGATTGGTCGAAGACTATGTCATATCTAGCTTAAATCGCCTCGCGCGTGGTGATTATAGCAGGGGCTCAAAATTTCAAAATGGCTGCCTCAGGCTCAGTGAATATCGTTGAATAACTTCTTCGACTTCCTCTTAACATTCACTTCGCCTTCGGTGAATAATTGTTAAATAGTCGTAGGCACATGGTATGTTATTGTTAAATAAAAGTGCAGATCTTACCAGGAGAGAAACAGGAGGCGTTGACGTATAAAAAGATACACAATTGCTTACTAACAGTTAATTGGTTCATTAATCAAAATCCTCTATAAGACAGAAAAAAATTTCAGATGGAGAAAAACCAATTCATTTAAACGTTAGATCTGTGCAGCTGTTACCAACTGAAGTTCTTTTTCAGATCTATAAAGAATTTAAAGGGAATACGGACCCATCCTCTACCGTCCATCACTGGCTGAAGCCTCGTCTCGATGCTCGCTTCGTTCGCTTCTCTCCTACCTCTTTTACCGGCCAGCGGTGCATGCGTGTAGAGCTTTATGGTTGCAAAATGTCACACTTAAATACGGGAAGCAAGAGCTTAACGGAGGGTAAAATTTGTTACAATCCGTCGGGATGAATTGTAAACATATGTTTTTGACAGATCAGGTTATTATTTGGAATCTAAAACGGAAACGGTGCCATAAACTTCAAGATGCCTTTAAATGAAGGCGATGAAAATAATGTGATTACTGGAGCACTTTCCCCTTCTAAGTTGCAGCCGTGGTCAATTTTCTCCGCCCGAGAATAAAACTTCATCTATCCTTAAAAGAGGATCTATTAATTAAAGGGGGGTGGAGTCTGAGTGTCCTGTATCCTATTACTTTTTTGGCGAAATATCCCGAATCGCGTCAATTCCTTTGGTTGTATCCCTATAAATTTAGTTTAATATCCCGAAACCTCAATTTTGAATATCCCTAAGAGAATATAAACTCTTGATATCGCATATCCCATTGATTGTTTTTTTTTTTCATTAAATATCACGTATCCCTATAATTCTCAACCCAAATATCCTGTATCCCGATAACCCCTTGTAGGGCCCCTATAAATCTTTACGGTTTTCGAAGATGGCGAGGATTTGATTTTTTTTTTACGTAATGGACTATAATGGTCAGACGGATTTACATTGTTAAAAGCTCTAGGAGTTCTGAGCTTTTCTTAGTTGAAGATTTCCCAGTACACTGTTATCTTTCGCTGTTTTTTAGGTTTGGGCTGCAAAACAAAGTGTGCTGCTCCGTTTTCTTTCTGTGTGAAACACAAGGGAAACGAAGAGAAATGCGAGTGTATTCAGGAATGTCCTTACTTTTTGAAACAAGTCTGTGGTTCGGATGATGTGACGTATGACAACGAGTGTTTGTTGAAGAAAAAAGCTTGCGAAAAGAATAGAGAAATAACAATTAAGAAAAATGGAACTTGTACAGGTAATTTTTCGCACTCGATCAGTTTGCTAGTAAAGTATTTAGCGTGCTAAAACGCACAGGGTACTAATCAAATATATTTTCGCTGGTCAAACCCTTACATATATATATATATGTAGATTATAAATGAGAGAGTATAAACCCTAGAGAGTATAGCCCTTTGATTTTTTACGTCAAATATCCCGTATCCTGATAACCCCTTATAGAGCCTCTATAGATCTTTGCGGTTTTCGAAGATGGCGAGAATTTGATTTTTCTTCCGTAATGTACTAAAATAGTCAGACGAATTTACATTGTTAAAAGCTCTAGGAGTTCTGAGCTGTTCTCAAGCGAAGATTTTCTTAATACACTGTCACCTTTCGTTGTGTTTTAGATTCAGACTGCAAAAAAATAAGTGTGCAGCTCTCCCTTCTCCCATATCAACACTGCACCATCCCTGCTCCCCTCCCACATCGTCACTGCACCATCCTTGCTCCCTCCCATATCGTCACAGCACCATCCCTGCTTCCCTTCCACATCGTCATTGTACCATCCCTGCTCCCTCCCATATCGTAACAGCACCATCCCTGCTCCCCTCCCACATCGTCATTGCACCATCCCTGCTCCCTCCCATATCGTCACAGCACCATCCCTGCTCCCCTCCCTTATCGTCACTGCACCATCCCCGTTCCTTTCTCATATCACCACTGCACCATCCCTGCTCCCCTCCCATATCACCACCGCACCATCCCTGTTCCCTTCCCATATCATCAGTGCACCATCCTTGCTCCCTTCCCAAATCACCTCTGTTCCATCCCTGCTCCCTTCCCATATCATCAGTGCCCCATCCCTGCTCCTTCTCATATCACCACTGCACCATCCCTGCTCCCCTCCCATATCACCACCGCACCATCCCTGTTCCCTTCCCATATCATCAGTGCACCATCCTTGCTCCCTTCCCATATCACCTCTGTTCCATTCCTGCTCCCTCTCATATCATCGTTGCACCGTCCCTGCTCCTTCTCATATCACCACTGCACCATCCCTATTCCTTCCCATATCGTCACTGCAATATCCCTACTTCCTCCATATCACCTTTGTTCTATCCCTACTCCTCTCCCATATCACCACTGCACCATTCCTGCTCCACTCCCACCCCTTAACCGCCCTAGAACAGCCCACTGCTCGTAACATGCATGTACAACAAGTGTTTTTGAAAAAATTAGTGACAATAATTTCTCATAGCTGTTGATGATTTGAACGTTTTATCCTTTCGAAATACCATACCCTATTCTGTCAAATGTCTGTATCAAAAAAAGGCTGCCGTAGAACAGGTGCGCCGACATAAAGATCCTGTTGGCGGCAGATACTCGTGAAGATATTTTCAGGGAGTATTCTGTAGGATTTTCAGTTAAAACTTTCACAGAACATTGAGTTTGTTCTGTGCATTTTTACGATCAATAGGCTGCAACAAAAATTGTTCTGCCCCCTTTTCTCGTTGCGTGAAGGACGGAGGAAACCGGGAGAAATGCATATGCAATCAAGAGTGTCCTAAGATATTAAAACAAGTTTGCGGTTCAGATTTCGTGACGTATGGCAACGAGTGTCTGCTGAAGAAAACAGCCTGTGTAGAGGAAAAAGAACTAACTGTGTTGAAAAAGGGAGCGTGTGCAGGTATTTCTTTTTAAAGAAGTATACAATTAAATCATTTAGCGCGCTAGATCAAAATCATCAGAAACACTTCAGGAGCAAATTTGAACGGTAACCTGGCTTATAACTGATTCTACTTAATTTTCGTGTAATCCATAAAAAACACATGTTGTCAGTTTCATATGAAAATGCCTTCTCACATCACACGAAAAAAACGTACATGTTGTCTTCTCTTGATTCGGTAGGCAACTTGAAGATTCAAAATCTCACCCATCACGAGAATCTTTTTAATTTATTCATTCCCTTCGAACCCATGCCTTTATTTGGTAGTCAAAACATCTGATGTCTCTAGTTTTTGCCTTTCGCACCCAGGCGCCTCAACAGTTTGTGAAAACGGACCCTGTCCACCGTTTGCAACCTGTGTTGAATCAGACAATGGAAACAGATGTGCATGTCCTCGGTGTTCTCATAACCGCACCCGAAAAATTTGTGGATCGGATTGGAGAACCTACAAAAATTTTTGTGAACTCAAGAGGTATGCCTGCGAGAATAAAAAGCACATCTCAGTCGTCTCACGTGGTGAATGTGAAGGTAGGTAATTTTGATGTCGTCATCCCAAAGGTCAATCAGAAGAGAGAGAAATAACTTGAAGAACCATTGGGCTCAAAATAAAACCAACCAAACTGCCAAAAGCGCAGGAAAAAGAAAAAAGGAACACCAAAGCAATCCTGGATTATTCGCGACACTCAAATGAAAATTTTTCAATTATTCTAACGCATAACTTTCTCACTCTCAGTTTCTGACAATTGTATTCCCAATCGTTTTTGTCATTTTCCAGTCCATTTGAGCAATGTTTGAGTTATCTAACTGTACTATTTTTGGAAAGGAATGAATTTCTTGATGTCACTGTCATGTTTTTTTCTTCCTTCAGTATCATTCTTTGAGGCTAATCCTGAGGAAAAAACCGCTGAACAAGAGAAGTCGTCTGGTTTTATGAAGAAAATTTACATCTCCGGAATAGCTGTTTTGATCCTGGGAGTGGTAATCGCTATTGCTATGTGCGCAAGTCAACCAAAGAATAGGTGAAGATATTTTTAAGAAATCGATGTTTCTGTTAGAAAGCCCGAAAATTTGGATTTCTGAAATGAATCAAAGGGGTCCCCAACCCTGTGGTTGTGCAATGTTTTCAAAGACAAGTATGCTTTAAAACTGACTGTACAACTGTTGTCTTCACCAACAAAGAGTATGTTTAAAAATGCCTTCTCAGCCCATGTTGAGATTCCTAAGAGTTGCCTACTGGTAAAGAATATCATCAAATATGTCTAAAATTCCATTTCAAACGTCGCCATTTTGAAAACAAATCATGAAACTGCAAGAGTGGGGTGAGAAATGTTTTTTGGCGAAAAGTGGTTTTATGTGTAGCGGCTCCAGAACGTTCCTAATTATTCATTATTGGCCAAGGCCCATTACAATGAGCTCCCAGCAAGGCTCTGTAATTCAGAACTTCTCACCTGTAACAGCTGAGTTGACCCTCTGTGGTTTACTGACCTAATTGAATCCATTGTTGAAAACTTTTTCTAGAAGAATACAGCGGAACAAGAGCTCATTCAAAAAACGTCATCCTAAATACCAGAACGAGAAGCCTACCACTAAAGAAAACTTGTAAGCGAAACACGACTATTACTGACGGATTACGTCTTCCAGTTATTGTAATGCTCATGGAAAACTATTTTTTGCTTAATGTACTTATTACGGAAAATTTTTATCAATTTTCGTACTGTTCATGGAATACTTTATCACTCATTGAAGTACTTGTGGAATACTTATGTCAGTTTTTTCATTACTTACGAAACACTTTTATCAGTTATTTTACTGTTCGCAGAGGATTATATTCCTTATATTATTTATATCACCCATTATATCACTCATTGACTACTTACGGAACACTTCGGAACACTTTGGTACGCTATTGTGCTACTAATGGGGTACTGTTAACTGTAATTTTCTTAATAGCGGAAAACTTTTGTCAGTCATTATACAACTTACAGCCAGGAAATTTATACCAATTGTTTTACTTTCTTGTTATGTCATGCCAATGTAATCTGTTTAAAACCAAGATAAACTGATCAAATAAAACCAGCCTTTAATCTCCTGTCGTTGCCGTGATTTAGACCTACATATGACATCAACCATGACCATAACTCTTCCAGACTCCTTCGAAAACTTCATGCCCAAAAACTCTAACTCTCGCTTCGTTGTATGCGTCTAGTTTCGTTTTAAACTCCACCTTCCCCCTCCCCCTCCTCCAACCAAAGCTGAATGCGGTTGTTGTGTTTAGAGAAGTAGGAGTACACATTGCAGGGGAGTTGGGGGAGGGGCCAAAATATCGTATTTCTTCACGTGTGTTGATATAGCCAATCAGCTGCTGACACGTCACTCACCTTTAGCGCCACTCGGTCGAGTTGATGAATGAATGGCAAAGCGTTGACGATTCTCAATACAAGTTGTTTGTCGGAGCTTTCTCGAATTACGGCCGGCAGCTAAAACACTAAAAAATTCCGTATCGCTGACAGACAGTGAGGTTCAACCTTTCCTAGAAGGCGAAGAAAACCAATATACTAGAAGAAAAACCGAAAGTTAGCTATTCAGTGGCTTTGGTGTTAGCATTTCTCTCTGTTGAGAATGAAAATCGACAACTGGAAGATTTTCCACGAGCTGATTTTGGCCGTTTACTCGGAAGACTTTTTAATCAGAAGACTTCTTCTGTCGGTAAGGACAAAGTCAATAAATTAGAATTTTGTAAATTGAAAATTACGACTATTGTTGTTTTTGTAGTCGTGATTCAACGCATTTTTTCATCTTGGGAGTTAGCGCCAACGCACTCTACGATTGTTATTCGGGGATTGTCGATTCATTTATATTCATTCAAAAATGAAATCGGCTTTTCTTCTCAGTAAAGGGCTATTGTGTTTCTATGATAAACAAAATAACACATGGTTGCTTGTATATATGGAATTTCTCGTGTTCAACTCGACATCTCACTCGTTCGCTGCGCTCACTCGTGAGCTGTCGAGTTAAACGTTCGAAGAGAAATTCCATATCTACGCACGCCCATGTATTATTCTCTATATCTTATTATAATAAAGTTCGGATATAACGCGCGCTGTCATTGGTTGAAAGAGCGTGCTCTATGAGAGTTTATATAATAAGCTCAGTTATGCACGCATTCTGATTGGTTCTCACTTATGATCTATTGGAGGACAGACGTTTAGATGACGTCATCATTAAAACTTTTTTTAATTCTTTATTATATGAAACAAATAGATTCCAAGTTGCCATGCGTCTGTTCAGTAATAGATCACAGATGACGTCAAAATGTGGAAAGAACAAAAAAGTGGCACACGAAGCGCAGCCGAGTGTGTCACTGATGTTCTTACCACATGTTGACGTCTGCTGTGATCTATTACTGAACAGACGCACGGCAACTTGGAATCTATTTCGCTTCTCAATACAACTGTGAGTCGTTAAAACAAGCTGCCGCTACTTTTATCCGTAAAAATTTCGTGGCCGTGGCAAAGTCGAGTGATTTTTTGTCCCTTAATGAAGAAAAACTGTTGGAATTACTCAGCGACGATGAAATAATCGTACCGCGTGAAGAGGAAGTGTACCATGCAGCAGTCAGATGGGTCAAATACGATTTAGCCTCAAGAGAAAATTATTTTCCTGAACTGTTGAAATGTCTTCGGCTGTTCTCGATGTCGAAGTTTTCTCTGCGTCAAATTCTTTGCCAGGAAGAATTGGTGAAAAATAACGTTGCCTGTATGACATTATTACTGAATGGACTGGACTACTTTCTGTTCCCGGATCGTTACCAGAACGTTTCACTCACACCTCGTTTGTCACTAAGGGAATATGAGGATGTGGTAGTACTCATTGGGGGCAAGAATATAAAGAAAGATGGATTAAAAAGCCTTAGCTGTTTTGTACTTTCCTCTAAGAATTGGATTTCATTACCTAATATGCCTCAATCTTGCAGTAATCATTATGCTAGTGTATGTGGTGGAATCTTGTTTGTCATACTTCCAAAATACCACATTTTTTCGTCGTTACCTACGTATGTGTATTCTTTGAACCCCAAACGAAGCACATCATGGAACTCCACTGAATATCAAATCTGGGTTGGTCGCTACTGTTCAGTGACAGCTTACAATGAACAACTTTATATCGTGGGAGGCAGCAGTGATGACTATAAAGGAGTGAAAGTCTTCAATCCAGCCCTTGGTACATGGAAAAGGATGGCACCAATGAATATTGGGCGTGGTGGACATTGTGCTGTTCTCCTACAGAAGCATATTTATGCCATTGCATGGAGGTCACAATGATGAAGGTTGCCAGAAGAGTGTGGAGCGTTACAATCCAGTAACAAACCAGTGGCAAACGATTCGAGATATATCCAATGCCCGCACGTTTGCTGCAGCGGCTGTATCAAATGGGAAGATCATTGTTGTTGGTGGGTTCAGTGCCATGAAACCCTCAAAAGTCATGGAAGTCTCCTGTGAAATGTTTGACCCATGTACAAATGAATGGAGTCTGGTCTCAAGTCCAGCTATTCCACGTGCCGCTTGTGGAATTGTGAGTATAGATGACATTATTTACTTGTTTGGAGGTCAACATGAAGAATGTTGCATGGAAACTGTAGAGTCTTTTGATTTGAAACAGAACGAGTGGCGAGCTGTAGCTTTTATGCCAACTGAGCATCAACGCTCTTTCCATCAAGCTTTAGTACTAAGACTTCCTAAAGATATTGTTTCTTTGCAAGAGAAAATTGCACGGATTCCTTTAGGAATGTTATAGTGTTGATGACTAAGTGTGAGGTCAAGATGGCTTAATATATCAGCCTAATTCTTTGACTCGTTTTCGAAATTATGAATTAAAAACAACACTCCTTCGAAATAAGAAAATAACGACTGTTTTCAATTTAGACTGTGTAGTTTGAATTTTAAATCTTGAATTATTGTACAGTTTTAAACTAAATAATGCCAACTGATGAAAACTGAACCTTAGACCGTATAAAGTAAAAATGTCAGATTTGTTACCCTCCCTCCTCTTATCCTAAGACTTCAGACTACACATGTAAGTAAGTTATGAGAATATGGCTTTTAATGTGTTAAACATACTCTGGATGATAAGTTCATCATATTGAAAAGGAGTAGCTACTGGTTTTGTAGATTAAAAAGCAAAAACCAAAATATCATCTAAATGGTTGTGATTATACAGAATGGTAAAAACTCTAATATTGAAGAATTGTTTTTTGTGTCTTCTGGTGTGGATTGCTTCATTTTGGCCTGAAACATGTGTCACAATTTGGAGAAGATGGCAGCACCCTCTTGTCAAGTTCTCCAAAAATAATCACACATAAGTGGAGCCAGGGACATTGTTCTTCTCCAAAAAAAGGGGGGAAGGGGCTGTGACCACTTTTAATTCTTAATTATTATTATTATTATTTTTTTTTTTTTGGGGGTGGGGGGGGTGTGTTACAATTTTCCAGCCTACCCTGTAATGCTGCCTGTGAAGTGAATAAAACTTAAATGCAGTCTACAATGGACTATAAGATGTGTGAGTCCAACATCAATTCTTTTTCTGGATCATCTTTTTTTTACAATGAGCCCTGTAAACAATACCCTACCATTGGGTACTTCTATCTTTTTTTCTTAATCTTACCAACAACAGATTATTTTTTGCCCAAAATAGACTCCTACAAGATGAATTCATGGCCTCTAGTTCTTCATAATATGGTCACATGTTAAGCTGGAGCTACTATTCTTGGAGTTAATAGACTGTTCAAAACTGATTGGTAGTTTATATTTTGACCAGGAGTTCTATCACAGATGCTACAACCTGATTGGTCATTGTACTACCTGTCTGTTCACTGAAAGATAGTGGGATAAATGAGAAGCCTAGATAAGTTGCTAAAATTTCTATGCATGACAGCTGTTTTAAACTTCTCCCTTATCAGCCATCAAGGAATAGAAATCTCAAGCTAACAAACTAGTTGTTCATTAATTTTTTCTTCGTTTATCAAAGAAGCTATAGACTAGCTGACAGCCAATCAGCAGACTAACAGCTATATAAAATTTGGATTTGATATAAATTTTATGATTGTAGCCTCTACTAACATTTTACAAAGTGAAACTTAAGTCCATCACAATACAAGGTGCTAAGAAGTGCTTGTTTATAAGCTGAACTGACTAGGCTCCACAAGGCATGCTAGCTGTGTGTCTTCCACCATGGAGGGTGCATCTGAAAAAACCAAAACAAATACTGGATCAAAAGCAGGTAGAACTTGCGACTATAAAGAACAATAAAATAGCCTGCCTAGCAATCTTTTTCAATTCCTTTTGGTCATTTGGGAAAAGCTTGAGTCTCAGGAAGGCGTGGGCAAGAGAAGGCCAAAAAATGAATGAAAAAATTAACTAAAATAGATAATTAATATTTGTTCCTAATCTTGATTTTTTGCTTCCTATTGCACAATGCCTTCACAAGACTCTTGCGTCTCCCACTACAGTAGTAGACTAAGTTAGCGATGAACAAACACTTGAAGTGATTTCTAAGTTCACCAAGAATGAATACTCATCTCCAAGTACTTAGCTGCTACCATTGACATCTGGACTAACTGGCTTGCCATGTGGCTGCTCATTAGCTGTCTAACACAAGACTGATAAAGAACCTTTCTGTCTATCTGGTAATGATATTCAAAAAACCAACTGAGTGAAGAAAGTGGAGGCTAAGGAATATAATGCAGGGTCAATTTCTCTTCCATGCCACTGCTGTTGTCTGCACACCTATCACCCCTTTGCTCATCTTCCTTGATTTAAGTCCAAGTTAGTTAAAGTCAGCGTGTACCTGAATTAAATAAGAGATCCTGAACAACCACAAGATAATAACTTACTTATTTAACTAAGTCAAATTAATCATAATCTATCGATCAACTGAATGCCTGTTTAAAATATGCCTGAAGCACCTATTGTTCAAAACTCTACAACAACAACTGGCTAGTGGTGTTTCATGAAGTGAAAAAGCCTAGTTTATACTCACTCATTACGAAGTAATCAGCTCCTTTACCAATCTCAGCCCGGGCCTCCTCGACTGCATGTTTTACAGCAAACAGACAAGCGCAGGACATGCACAAAGGTGGCTCTCCCACAGCTGTGGGTTCAATACAATCAAGAATATAAATTAAAATACATGATTTACTGACCTTGACAAAGTAAAATTATGACTATTTTCATATTAAATAATTCTACACATTCTTCAAGGATGGAACCGAAAGACAGCATTCCAATCTTCATTAGGGTGTTATTAAGTAAGATACTGTAGTATTGCTGTTGAATCAGAGAAAGTACTTAATAAGTGTTTGTGTGCACAATTGACAATTTTTGCTCAACCATTTTTACAGTCTCATGAAAATATATGGTTGTCATCATTAATCAAATAATAAGGTTGCCTTTGCAACGAACTCACCTTTCGACCTAAGAATTCCAAGTGGATTAGGAGCATTCTTCAGTAGAGTCACATTAAATTCAATTGGTATATCCTTGGAACATGGTGGCTTGTATTCCTGGAATTGCCCAGAAATAAAAGTAAATAAGTTTTTTTTTTACTTTGAAGAAACTGAATTTTTGGTGTAATAATTGCATAAGTATGCTAAAGTTGAAACCTGCAAATGTTTTATATGCCACACGGGTAAATGAGGAAATTGCTCTTTCATGACAGTTAACTAGCTAATCCTGTATGCAGTAGAATGGTAAGTAACTTATCAGAGTGCAAAATCTCATGTTGCACACCAATTGGCTTAACACCATGAACCCACCTTTCCATGATCCAGTTCTCTCAGTACAACTTGACCAGAACATAACCTGGTCATTGCAGATGTTTTAAATTAAGCAAGAAATTGTTGTGATAAAAATCAGACTTGCTTTTGAAAAGGAAGTGCAATAATTGACTAGCAACAATTTCACCCTGATTAAATTGGAATAAAACAAACATTTTTTTCACCTCTGGAGACACCTTATGAAGAAAATAATTTATATTTGCTAATTTTTAAGATAAGATTAAATTAATTAAAGATTAAATAACCATGAAGGCATGCTATAAATAGGTTGGCTCTGCCCCTCAGTTTCAGCTCAAATGCAAATCATGCCTTGGTAATATCATACGCAATGGCAAAGGGAAGCATTTCTAACTTCCAAATTTAATTGCCACAAATGAAGACAGTTTTGATTGAAGGAAGAAGATGCAACATCAACCCATTCTTCCATTGTGACGTAAGTGTAGAAACTTATTGCAGCTTCTAAGAAGTCCATGTGCTGTTCAATTGCTTTGGATTGGCTGCACCTCATATAGAGGGGTCTGTATGCCACAAAAGTTGATCGACAAATGAGGTACCTATAGAGGTACCTAGGGCATCTCTGCTTTTAAAGCACACCTTTGTGTTTACATATTTTATGCAATCCAACTTAATTACCCATGTTCCATTTGTCAGGTTTTGTCCAGTTTTAGTATCATATATGAATTTCTCTGTCAACCACAAACCCAGTCCCATCACAAAAGCACCCTCCACTTGCCCAACATCAATTTCAGGGTTCATGCTGAAAAAGGCAAAAAAAAGTATGAAAAGTAAAAAAAAAAAAAAAATTCTGGTTAAAAATCAAGTCTAATACCACTATAACATCTTCAAGAGCCTCTAATTCAATCAGGTTATGAACTTTTTACTAACTTTATTTACGCTGGTAAAAGTGGTACCATTCTTAACTTGTAGGTATACAAAGGGAGTATCTTGGCTGTCAGGAGATGGTTCATAAAGGGGTTATAAGCCAGCAGCAAAAAAGCACCTGGTAATTTGCCCTGAAAAATTGGCCATCAATTTTTTAACAGGAAGAAAACAAAATTCTTGAAAGCAAGAAAGAAGTATTGAGAGGAAATTGGGGAAATTGCTCTCCGTAACAAGATGCCTGCACAGCTGGCCTAAGGGTAAAGGGCTGGACCTTAGAAAGAGCTTCCCAGCATCAAACTTAATCAAAACTGTAACAAAATTCTCAAACATGATTGGTTATCACCAGCCCATGTCATGTTTGTAATTGGATAGTTTAATAGGACAGTTAAAGGAACAGTTAACATGTCATGCCTGTGTAAGTGGATAGAACACCAAGTTAACTGTTGTTGTTTTGTTCTATGAAAAGGTATAACCAATGTCTAGTTTCTCTCTCAAATTTTGTCATAGTTTTGATTAATTGGTATCAGGACTTTGTGTAATCCAATTCTGTCTGTAATCGTACTCATGATCCTGCTTCCCAGTCCTCTGATTTTGTTAATTACTCATACGATTACAGACTCCATGTGGTTATTGGACTCCATTCAGTTCTATAACATTATTTATTGAACAACCACCCCTTCTCTGGTGCTCCCTGAAGGAAAAGGTATGTACAATGTAGTTATCAAATGTGAAAATACCTTACCTTTGTCCACAGTCCTCAAGTATGTCTGCACGAATTATCTCTCTTTCCCCAGTTAGAACATCCACCTCAACTTCCACACATGTTGCCCCATAAATATTGTAATTAACCATCTCACTGCTAGGGGCTTGGTACCTGGTAATAATTTTAAAAATCTACTGTTTACCTTACTTTTTGACCGACACTTTACCACAGTTTCTACAAAGAAACTTTCCCCTTTTTTTTAAAGAATATATGACTCAAAAATTTTGTGCATTCCTATATTGCTACTCAATCAGCATGAAGCAAATATCTTGTGAAGTGGATAAAGATATCAGTGCATCACTAACCTGTATTTGGCTGACAAATCAGCACCATTTGCAAAACATTTGGCGATGATTTCAGCCCAAGAGGCTGATGGCATAGTCTTCCTCACAGGATCAATTACTTTGTTGAGGATATCACAACAGCCAAGAACAGTCTAAAGGAAAAAAAATATACAAATGACTGGAATTAAAAAAAATATAAAAAATACCAAAAAATTGGTTGCTGTTAATAAGGCTGGCCATTATCATCATTATGATAATTTTTTTTATTTCTCATCATTAGAATTTTGTAATAAGAATAAAAATAATAATTGTGAGCAAGAAATTGTGAGATATGATGATAATGCATGCTGTGAATTTTTTAGCCCTGACACCTACACAATTCCTCTGTGAACAGTTCCTAACAGTTCTTGTACTATGGACTACATAAGGTATATGAACCTCATTATTTTAACTGCCAAAAGTGAACTACATGTACACATGACAATTTCAAGAATTATCATAAAGTTAAACAAGACAAGAATTTCAACGTATTTATCTCTCTCTAAACAAGTTTGACCATCTTCAGTTTGGTAAAATCTCTTAGGGAACACAATCAGGCATGGTATATAATGAATATTCAGAAGGTAGAAAAGAAATCAGCCCTAGACTGCTCTGCCACTTACCTTACAACACAATTCACTAGTAATACTTCCACCTGTTGCACCACCTACATCGAAGAAATAAAAATAAGTGGATAAATATGCCTGTAGGTAGGTTAACATTGAGAATGCAACTGGAACATTCTAAACCATATAAATCAAACAAAACCTGTGATGGAAAACCTGAGGGTAATTACCTTTAATCTACGAATTGGCTTTTTTTTTCATCATAAATTAAGGTACAAATTTGAAAGAGGGCAAAGGGGAAATTCTCAATTGCATGACTAACTGACTACAAGCCCAGAACTTCAAAATGAAATAAATAAAAAAACTATGATGAACAAAAAGAGGATATCAGTTATAATTCTACAAAATGGATATGTACTGATATTGTGAAAGACTGGTGAAACAAGTATCATTCCTGAAGTCAATCATGGAAATTTCGTGCATGGGGGGTAACTTACTGTTTGGATTGCTGAATGCTGACGTAGGTTTGATCGCAATTTTATCCAGAGGACATTTCAGCTGGTATGCTACAACTTGGGCTACCTGAAGCAGCAAGGATAAAATGTATAAGCATCTTGTGAACATTACAACATACTACACAACTACGGGTCATTGATGACCCCACTGCTCCTTTGGCTTATCAGATTTTCTACAGCATACAGCCTGGAGTACCACTAATTCTCCTTCACGATTGCAGGAACACCCCAACCCCTCTCCTCCTACAATTTGTCTTCTTTGCTTGACAACTATCAACCATCAACTATTGGGAGGCAGGCTCTGTGAGATACAACCCTTTAACTCCAAAGAGTGTCTAGGATTTAATTTCTCCTCACAAAATCAATCCTGAATCCAATATTGAGGTCACAAGAATAAATGATTACTAAATTAAGAATCTCTTAATTGTTAGACAAACTCTCATTGTAAGCACCCCAGGAAATGTTTTGATAACAGTATGGAGAATTGGCATACTGATGTTGGGATGTAAAAGGTTAAGTGTGTCAAGCATCTTACTCAAGTATACAACACAGTTGCACTCAAGCAAGGGTGTGAACCTGCATCAGGGTATGCAAAATTCCCTGTCGATGCCAGAGAAAATTACCACCAACTTTCTCTGAAATTAGCATCATTAGAGTACAAATTAATCAAACTGCCATTTACACAGCTTGCTTTGCAGTTTTTCCCATCTATTTCAAAACTAAATGAAACCCCTACTGCACCTCTTGGTCTGGAGTCTAGCATTTTAATTACCAAGTCAGAGAGACTTCAACCAGCATAACTTATGAATACAAACAAGATTTTTCTCCTTGACTATACGTTATTTGTGATACAGTTTGACCAGTACTATAAGAAAATCACCTTGGTGTTGATTCCTTGGCCTACTTCAATACCTCCATGAGAAATGGCAATTGTGCCATCTGCATGATATATTGATATCATTGCTGTAAACTGGGAACCAAAATACGCTATACCATATTTGAGAGGGACAACACTGATTCCACGTTTTCGCCAGCGATTATTCTTAAAGAAAGACATTCACAAGTTTGAGTATACATACATATGTATATCTCAACACTATCATTTTATTTCAGAACTAAAGAGGTTGAGAAGCAAAAAAGCACCAATACAGGTGAGACATCAAAAGAAAATGAAAGACCATTTGGGTAAAAAAGTTGTACTTGAAATCTTAGTTAACTACATGACAATGTACCTCCTTGATCAGGGACTTGAAGATGATAATTATAATAATTCTTTCAATGTTGTCTTCATAACACAACGTAATAAACTGCTTACCATTCAGTCTGACACATAATTTGAAAGGCAATCTATAGAATATGAGATAGACTCAGGCTATTACTGATATATGTACCTTGTTGAAAGTATCAATAGCAGTTTTTCTAGTCTGGAAGTCACTTGAAACAAGAATATCTAAAGTGTGGAGTAAAAAAAAAACATGTCCCTATCAGCTACTACAAAGAAGAATTATAGATATTTATCCACAGTATTAACAAAACCT
The DNA here is from genome assembly GCF_036669915.1 of Pocillopora verrucosa. Taxonomy (NCBI): domain Eukaryota; kingdom Metazoa; phylum Cnidaria; class Anthozoa; order Scleractinia; family Pocilloporidae; genus Pocillopora; species Pocillopora verrucosa. The sequence continues at coordinate 5,991,591 of NC_089314.1, forward strand.
TATTAAACTGTGTTATACACTTCCAATCTGTTCAAAAATAGTGATGATTTCAGATAACTGCTGTTTCAGCCACAAGTGATCCTTATGATCAACCTACTTTTCCACAGGGTGTCCAAGTTGCAATATTTCAGCGTCTGACCCATCTGAGTTTTCTGTAAAATTAATACTTGTTAGACCACTTGTAATTGGGACAATTTTGATTACATGCTTGTACGATAATGTAAGACATATTGGAAGGCTTAATTTGCAAATCTTCAAAAACTCAGCCCCCCTACGATCGCATAAGTACATGTACAGTTAGTTATTTTAAAGTTGAAAGATGATGGTAACACCAATTTCACAAACACATTACATTACTAAGAGGCCAAAAGTGAAGAACATAACTTGCAAGATACCTCTCCATTCTTGTATAAATTCACTTTTCTCACAGCTTCTGGTGTCAGTTTTAGTTCTTTAGCAACATGTTCCATAATTGTCTCGATAATGAACACTGCTTGTGTAGAAGCTAAAAAATATAATAAATAAAAAATATCAAGTTACTCTTAGAAAACTTCCTATAACTGGAACTTTTAACCATAAAATCAGGTTAGAGAGCAGCCCCAAACCTCACAGGGTATGGGAGGAAAGTGGTTATTGTAGAGAAGTGGCCTTTTAAGAAAGGGTGGGTACAATGTGGCACCAGTTTCTTTCATTGTTGAATTTATTTTCAAAATATTATTTCATGGCTTGGAGAAAGAAAAAAAATGAAAATGTTTACTTAAATAACCATATACATGTGAATAAGATTGAATAAAACAGAAACCAAAAATTAAATTTCAGAAGAAATATAACCAGAGGCCTACAGTTAGAACAGGCATAACCATTAAAAAAGGCTACTTGAGGTTGTTAAGCAAGCTTTTGTGTATTTTCTTTAATGAAAGCAGATCCTTTGTTTGTGGCTTGTATAAGTTTTTCATTGCCATGAACAATGGCCATTCTCAATTTTTATATACCTGGTGCACGACACCACGTGTTGCTTGCAGTGTTAGTGTGGGTGGCATATGGGACAATCTTCCAGTTGTCACAAAAGTACGCTATAATGTATAACACACTTAATAAGTACCTGTCACAAATTAGCATTCTATTTGAATGAATGAGAATTCTTACTTAATTCAAACAATTATAGGAGGATATACATGTCAAGGAAACCTAATTCCAAATATCAAATCTGGGAAACCCTCTAAGATAAAATAAAACTTTGTGCTAAATTGTGTAGGTCTAAATGGGGTAATTTAGTATTATCAACTGAGATGATGATAATGCAAATTTGCCACCATAAAGAGTTTCAAAGCTGACGTTTTGCACATTAGCCCTTCATCAATCACTCTGACAAAGGGCCACATTATCAACTCAGTTGATAATACTAAATTAACCTGTCATACTCTCCCACAAATGCAGCACTACAGTTTCTTTAGCAACTTACCCCCTCAAGCAAGTCTAAAACTAGTTGTCTAAAACTAGTTGTCTAAAACTAGTTGTCTAGAAGTGCTCAATGTATGTTAATTGGACCGACAAATATATTTGCAAGTGACACTCAAGCTGCTGCTCCAGTAGCTATTGGCTTGTTTGACTGTGTTAACATGTGACTTCTCAAAAGATAATTGATAATCTATTAGATTAATGCAAAATCTAACAGGATAATAATGAGCATGAATAAATTCATCTGCTAAGTGGCATTGTATTAATTGATACAAGAAAATATGCTCTCAACTAATTTACATTAACTGAAAGTAAGAATTCAACTCAGATATTCAGAATTAAAGCATGAAGTCTGGCACTAACCGTTGTCAACCCAGGACTGTGCTGTACCTACATCAATAGCATTGGGTGTGCTGCCGCAGTCAGCATACAAGTTAACATCAATGCCATTCAACTTGCCATCACTTGCCACACCCGCCTGTAATCACAAAAAAAAGGGAAGACTAATGTGAATGTTATTGGTTTGGTCAGCGAGGCAGGACCTTAAGATTTCAAACTCTAATCCTCTACCACTGAGCCAATGGAGCTTATAACTTTTAAAGACATAAATTTAATTTGGAGCTGTGGCTGAAAATCGAGTAGCAATTTCAGCAATAGTCCATTTTACAGTTGCATGCTTGGTTGCCAAGCCTTTAAACAGGAGTGAGGCTAAGGGTGACTTTGTTATGATACAACCTTGCTGGTTTTTAAATGCAAATTACTTTGTTATCATGCTAACTAGATACTGGTCTCTTTTGCAACAAGGTCACCTTCAGCCTCACTCCAAATCAAAGGCTTGGCAACTAAGTACACAACTATACAATGGCCTATTGCAGAAAAGTTAAGCCTGAAAAAAATCCAGGCTTTGACGGGATTCAAACCATGCCCCCTATACTACATGTAGTTGGGGGCTTATACCAACTGAGCTGGAAAGCCACAGCTGTAAGCAAGGCAACACACTTAAATAACATTAAACCTGCAAGGGTGGTTGGTTTTTGCAATGGAACTTGTTAGTAAGCCACCCTGTATTCAAGGTTCATATCTGACTTGTCTCACTAAGATGACTGAGCTCAAAATTTACCATCCCTCTAAATCTACTACTAGTTTAAGTATAATTATACAGTAAGTTAGAACACTTCAAGCCGCAAAGAGCCTGGTTGTAAATCAAAACTGTAGAGAAACCAAGCTATAGTGTGTTATTGAATGACTGCAATATTTTCTTTTATCTCTTTGACTGCTGCCTAACTTTTGTATTTCAGCTAGAGAAACAAAATTCATTTCAACCTCTGATCATAGTTATGTGATAGGACTGTGAAAATAACAAGAAAACCATACTTTTTCTTCAGAGATAATGCAATCTAAGACAGATTGACACTATCAATATGACCTGCAATTAATTTTTCTCAAATTACTTGATTCATGAAAATAACATCCTGCCAACTACATGTACCTTATAAGTTGCTTTGTAAGGTTCTCTAACTCCAACCATTTCCATATTGGTACTAAGATTCAACCTCATCCGAACAGGTCTATGGTTTGAAAAGAATGTTTCACAAATATAATCTTGTGGTGTTGTTCAAGTTATACTTTTTTATAATATTAATGCTCTTGTTTGACAAGTACTTAGTAATTGGAATCTAATCGTAAGCTAGTGGAAAAGCTAAGAAATGAAATGTTTTACCTCTTTGTGACATACGCAGCTATGGCACATGCTGTAGCAACATGATTGGCTCCAGTGATTCTTGCTCCATATGCACCTCCACATCTCTTAACACTCAAATTAACACTTAAAAATACAACATAGAAAATTCTGGTTGTTCTTCCATTACAATCACTACCTTGCATTCCATATCTCCTTATCTTTATCATAACCTCTAACATATGCCTATCTCCTATACCATATTCTTACATATCAGCACCCAGATGCTTATTTAAAAGGAAGGGCTTTTATTGGAAGGAAGGTTTTTTATTGAGGGGGGCCCTTACTAAGAAACTATTCTCCTATACTGATGTCACTGTAGTTGAAGGTTTAAAGATCATAAATAAACTGACAATAAAACAGACTTTCCTTGTGGTTTACATTCATCTTGCCATCAAGGCAATCTTGCCACCACCAAGTGGCTATCAGCTAACTCACCACTTTGGTTGCAAGCTAATTTGGTATAAATTCAAAGCTTTTGGTGACTCTTAAGTAAGATCTTAAGTCTTGTGAGGATTGCTATCAGTCTAGAATGCCATACATAGCCATACTGTAGGCTCAATAGTTTTTTCAAGCTGGCAGAAGGTGAGTCAAATGTGCATAACAATCAAAAGCCACCAACTTGATCTGATCAAAGATATCAAATAGAATACTGCTAGTCGACAGTATAATTGCTAGCGGATGTCTTGAGTGTTTAGAGGCAAGGTAACACGCCTTGGTGGCAAGATAAATTACACTTTGGTGGTGAGCTCGCTGAAGGTAAGTCTTTCTGGTGGCATAGTGGCTGGGTTCCAAATATCTCCATGTATACCTACTAATTAAGAAAGTAAGGGAGGAGTGGGGTGCTTATTCAAGGGGAGGCACTTGGTTGGGGGAGGGTGCTTATTCTAGGAAATACCATCTGTAGATCCTTACCTCCCATAAATCCCTATCCTCACAAAAATGTATCCCCTATCTTCATAGATTGTTATCTCCCATATCCCTATTCTCCATGCTCCTCATCTCCCATACATCTCTATTACAGATATCAAGTATTTATTTACCTTTGGACTGGATAATTGAGGGTCTGTGCCACAGCTGCCTGAGTAAGGTCTACCCACTGTGTAGGGCAATGGACAGTCATACCATCCTCTTCAGGGACACATAGTGCAGCCTACCAATCATGCGGTGCATATTGGAAGAGAAAGAACAACAACAACATCAAAGAATATTTTGTTGCGTACAAAAGTAACTTGTTGCAGGACAAATTCAAGCAGCAAAAAGATAACTGTAACATGCAAATATCATTCTACTTAGGGTAGCTCTGGACAAATCTCTGGTTACAAAGCTTTCTCCCCATTGTGAAAACTAAATGATAATTTTGATGCACCATATATTTGCTCACACGGCATGGCTTGGATTGCCTGGGAAGACATCAACACTATCTTCAAACTGAACTCTCATTGATTCTAACTTTCCCAAAAGGGGAGTGACATAAGAGCTAAATCCTTTTTAATCCACATCATCTCAGAAGCATGAACTGATCCTCTTTGTGGTTTAGTGAAAATGAACAAAAATGTTTTGCAATGTACGATAAGCTCATCAACTGTACTTACAAATATGGAAACATTTTATTTCATCTTCACAGCAATTTCACTAAGTTACTAGCATTAACATTTGACTTCTGCTTACTACAGAGAAAAATTCACCAAGCATTAAAATACTGAAAACTAATTTTAAAAAGTATGAAGTCCCATGACTGTAAAAAAGGAACTGGCAAAACCACTAGTGGCCATTCCACAAACCCTTTTGTATTCTTGCCAAGAAATACAAAGCAGAAAATTATTCATTGGTCACCTGAGTTTCCATATGAAAGTGGTACTGGTGTCCAGTAGATACCGCCCCTTGTATGACATGTGGTGAATTTTTTATTGCAGCTAATCAAGAAAAAGAAAATAACATCAATTTGAGAATGAATCAGAATTGCATTTCCACTCTCAATTTACCCCTGGTAAAGGAAAAGAGAGTAGGTATTGGAGTTGATCACAGAATGAACAAAGGTTATCAGTTTACTGGGTGCATCAAAGTAAACTAAATGATCTTTCAAGAAGTCAGATGTCACTACCATCCTAAACACAGCATATACAGCCCAACTATCATAGGCATAGGTATTTAGGATGTAAATAAAGGGGGTAAGTTTCCAAAGAAACTGTGGTGCTACATCAGTGGGAGAGTATAACAAGGTAATTTAGTATTATCGACTAAGTTTATATTGTTAAATAGCCACCGTAAAGAGTTGGAAAAGTTGAATATGTTTTGAGTCAGCCCTTGTCAGAGAGATTGAAACCTCAGCTTTTAAACTCTTTATGGTGGCCAGTCTACAGATAAGACCATGCACAACCCAAAATCAAATGCAGTTTTATTGTACAACATGACAAGAGCCATGTGATTTTATTCAAAGTCAGGGCTTCATTTGTTACTTACTTTCAGCATCTCCTTTAGTAATTGTCTTGGCCTGCGGATCAAAGAAGGACTCTGCAGCCACTGCTTCGTCAATAGTGAGTAAGGGAGTTTCTTGATCTTTGTATGTCACTTTAACAGCTTTGGCTGCTTCATCTGCATGCCGCTGAGTATCTGCAGTAAAGATAGACATTTTCAAATTTTGTTCTATGAATCTTGAAGTGTTTGGATATTAGCCCAAGCAAGCCTGTGAGATCCACAATTTTAACAAAATGAAAAGGCAATTTTGGTTTTTTTCTTTAGGAAAGTTTGAAGAGTTCATTACAAAAGTGGATGAAAGTGGGCTAGAAAGTTCTAACTGATAATTAAATTCCCTCTAGGAATGTAGGAAGAAGATGAAAGACATGAGATAAGCCAATTCCACACAACCTGTTGTAAAAAAACAGTAAACAAAGAAGAAAAAAAACTGTGGAAAAAGACAGGAGCAATTTTACATTGAAAAATCACCACAAGGAAGGAGAGAGAGAGACTTATCATGATGATCATGTAATAGTTGTAGAATGTAATATTTCATTAGTCATATTACAAAACAGCACTAAAAACCTGTAAGTATAAACAATAGAAACACTAAAAATGAAGACTTTTTTCACTCAAGCACAGCATAGGAAAAGGATTTTTGAGAACAAAAACATGACCACTGCTTTATTTTATTGTTTGGGAAAAGGACGGTTCAGAACACCAACACTACAACAAAATGGGCACTGTGATGTCATATGTTCATAACATCCTCACTAAATGTCTCTGGCTTAAAGCATAAGTCTTGGGTGACAATAATAAACATATAGAAAATAAGCAAGCTGATAACAACTATTAACAAACCAGCAATTATAGCTCCTAAGGCTTGCCCAGCATATGAAACATTTCCTGAACTAAATATCTGCAAGCAAAAAGAAACTGTTTTATCCAGACAATCAGGCAATCTTTGTTAAGTGACCAACACTAAGGAAAATAATTACACTGTTACATGTACCTATAGAACTTACCTCTTCAACTGCTAAACCAAAAGATGTTGGTGTGAAATTGTTAATGCCACCTTTAGGAATATCTGCTGCTGTGATGGATTTGACAACTCCAGGCATTTTCTGTTGTAATCATAAAGTAATTTCAGAAAATGAGCTTGCACACAAACTATTCTTTAATCATCACATATGACCTATGAGCTGTTTTCTTTACCAGAAAGACAAATATAGAAATTTCACTAACTTTTTTATCCATTTTTGTCCAAATTATTCATCCTGTTTCTCTTGTGCATATAAGTTAACCCTTTCACTCCCAAGATCACAAGAGTAATACTCCTTACTGTCTGCTACACAATTCTTATGATGTTAGTTTGGAGAATTTGGAGAATTTGGTATTGGATCAGCTAATAATTCCCTAATTGACATTTTTCTCAACTCAACACTGTCTGCTTGATATTGTATGAATTTTGTAGGGAGAAATTCTGTCTTGGTCACTCACAGGAGTTAAAGGGTTAACCTAAACAAACATGCCTTAATTGAAAGTTTTTTTTTAAGGTTTCTTCGTCTGTTATTGGTTGATCTTCACAACCAATTACACTGTGAAGGTAAATTATGAAATTCTATGGGAAATAGTTGGAAATAAAATTAAAAGATAAAAAGCTTTTCACAGTAATGAATGTCTATTGTCAGAATCAAGAAACCAGGCTTCACAATGAAGGGTGAACAGAACTATGAAAAATGTATGTTGTTTTATCATGATAAAAAATAACAATAACTCTTTCATTACCAAGGCCTCTGATGCATCATAGGAATCAATCTTGCAGTTTCCCTGAAAAATTCAACAAGAAAAAAAATGCAAATTCAGTTGTCACAAGAGCAGGGCAAAGTAATAGCATGTACATGAACTTCCTTGTATCTGCAGGATTTTGTAATCAACACCCTATCAAGAAATTCATCACCATCTGAGCAGTTACCCTGACAGTAAGAGAAGGAGCCCTTACTATCAATTTCATCATGGATCAAGTAAATAAGTTGATAAAAAAAACATATGTGAGTGAGTCCTTCTAAAACAAGATTACCTGTGTGCTTATGACAAAGGCTGCATGAAGTTCCCCACCTTGCATGGGAATGTCTGATATGTACTGAGCTTCACCAGATGTCTGAGGAAAAATGCACACAACTCTCCTCTCAATTCCATGATGCACATTTTGATTCAAGTTTAATAGTTACCTCAACTTACAAAGGACTACAACAAGAACAATGGGAGGTGTTGTGTCTCATGTCAAGACAGAAGCTATCATATACAGAACATTTGCGAAAAGCTTACTTCTTCATTGGGCACAATCAAGCGAATACGACATCTTATACCCTTTAATATATTAATTAATGTATATGATAGCCTAGTTCAGCCATATTTTAATTACTGTTAGTAGTGTTGTCTGGGGCAACTGTGGGAGTGGTCTCTCTGAAAAGCTTCAGAAGCTCCAAAATCGTGCAGCCCATATTTTAATGTGTGCCAATTGTGACTATGATATTGATGAATTGTTCCAGGTACTGGGTTGGTGTAAACTCAAATATCAAAGATTTGAATCAGCTGCTGTTATGATGTACAAATCTTTACATGGGATGACCCTTGAGTATCTGATTTGTATTTCGAAACAACATAACATCGCATTGATTTAGTAATACTGAAAATAAATTGGCTCTTCTGCAGCCCTGCACTAATTATTTGAAGAAGAGTTTCTCTTAAAGCGGAGCCAGGTTGTGGAACAGCCTATCTAGTGACCTTCATGCAGCAACATCTTTACATGATTTTAAACTTAACATACATCACCACAGTTATGAATGAGTTTTAACACAGCATCCTTGTAGAGCAGCTTTTTGTATGTAGTTTAGGTTAGTTAGTTTAGTTAGGGATGATTAGTTGATCTTGTATCACTTTATAATATTTGCTGAAGGATTTACCATGTATAAAGTTGCCATTACCATTACCAAATATATCCCAAACACTCCGGGACCCTTCTCTTCAAAGCTAAATTTTCTACCTTTCCAAGGTGAAAAAAATTGTGTATTATGGAGAAATAGAGAGCAAAGGAGGACAGACATATGGGCAAAGGGAGAAAAGGAAAGAGACATTGATCACACACTGGCCAGAGGGCTAGAGAGCAAGCAAGCTGGCTAACAGCAGAGAGGGTGGATGGAATTAAGGGCTGGAGAGCAGGGAGGGGGTAAGCTGAATAAGGGCATGTTTGAGAGCTCTTTCTGGAGGTAGGCCACTTGGACACATTTCAATATACAATGCTTTATTTTTTTTACTATACAAGCTCAGCAGCCCACAGCAAAAACTCTTACCTGCAGCTTGGCAGCCAGTTTAGTCATTGGTTTCGTCAACGGATATTCCTTCTTTTGTGTGTCATAGTCCTGAGTGCCAGATGATACTGGACGAATAAAAGGCACTGCCGCAGACTTAACCCTGGCTGATGCTTTGTCACCCAAAACTGTCAAATAGAACTATGAAAAAGAGAAAAATGACTATGACTTTGGTTCCTATGCAATATGCTGTAAGTTAATTCAGTAAGTCACCATGAAGAATAGTACATAATTATGTACTCCATAAACACCCTTGAAACAAGTTAACAGACAGAGTACTGTCATTAAATAAAATGTGGAGTTCATGATGCCAAAATATGACCTTGAATACAATTTGGAAAGTTGAGCTGAAGTGTTGAGAGGAAAAAAGTTTCAGAGATATAAATTTCAATACCTTGTAAAACAAGCCAAGAGCTAGTGATTTGCGGTATTCCTTGCTTGCACCTGCAGGAGGGGAATCAGGGATAATCTCCTCTCCAAGTGTAGTCAAAGCCTCTGAGAAAAAAAAAAAACAACAACAAAAACTGGGTATCAGCAATTTTACTGACTCTCCCAGACTAAACAACAGCTTAGTGAAGTCTTCCAGTGCGGATTAGGGCTCTCTGATTGGCTTTCAAATGCTCTCATGCGAAGCGATTTTGACTGATCAAAATATACACTTCTTCCAAGTGAGCTTATCACAATCACTTTGCCTTTAAAAAGGTTCAGTCAAAATTTAAACATTTATTTACAACTGTGAAAAAGGAAGTTAACCACTCCTTAGTTTCAATGCCCATCCATTTTCCCGCAGACTCTCTACAGTGAGAATGTCATTATTAGATTAAGAAATTCATTCTCAAACTTTGTGTTTGCATGATCAGTGTAGTTAACAATTGTTCATCAAGATGAAGGCAAAGAGTAAATTAGCCAGTCAGCACACACTAAAAGCACTTTTAGTCACCTGAGTGGTACATACATGTATTATGACTCTAATTATATATATAGTGAGTTTAAGTGAGTGGTACATCAACTTCAACAATAACACCAAGGGGTACAAAAATACTATGAAAACAAAATCCATCTTGATTCAGATGTAATATTTGACACAAATATAAGCACTAGATTATCTCAAAACCTCAGCAATCACCTGCAAGAGTAGCCTGCTCAGTAAGTGTTTTACCAACCAAGAAAGATTCTGTTTTGAAAGGGTGCATCTGTGCAATAAAAGTTCAAAATCAACCTCCTCAAACTACTAATATCTCTATACTACAATTCAACTGAATGTAAACTACCTTATGAATTTGAATCTTGGTTTGCAACCTGGCTGTGTTAACCTATGTTTTCATCTCTCAACTAACTGTTTGAACAGTAAGGAGCTTTGCAAAAAGGTAAAATAAAATTGTGATGTTTTTCAGCAATTAGCAAAGCAAAAGCAGTTTTAACCTAGCCATTGTGGTTTTATATGTGAGCCAAGGTTGCTGCCTGGTCATTTTCAAAACAGCCACATCTTAAGTCAAATATTTAGTGTATCTGAAGACATTTTTTGAATGGCTTAGTTAATTTTACCAAAAAAAATCTAATCAATGATTTCTTAAGTAAACTTTTCCACTGATCAAAAGCTATTGAATGGTCCATTGACTAAACAGTTTGCACTTAATACAACAGTTTTCATCACAGTTTACTAAATATTCTCAAAACATTCAAAGATATTACACTTGTATGATGTATTAACTTACTGCATGCGGCTCAATTCCACCATAGACAATCCTGACAGCACTCAAAGTCATGGTACTCTTGTCAACTTTTGCTACAAACCCAGCATTCACATAAGCATGTGCATTCTGAAAGTTAGATTTGCTAATAGTCATTAATTATCATTTATACATGTATCAAAAAGCCTTGATGGAGAGGCAGCAAGATATACATGTATCATCTGCATGCAAAATTAAAGCACAGGAGCTGATGAAAAAAGATATTACAATGTTTTGCAGATAAGAGACATTTATTAGTATCAAATGCAATATTCATACCTGTGATCTTGGCATAACTTTGTAGGTGCAAATGATGTAGTCACTTGTAAATATAGGTAACAAGACTGCCAAGATTACCTGGAGAAGTAAAAAGAATTATTTGTGGTTCTGCCATTGCAATAAACAGAACTATAACCACAGCTTTCCAGGTGCAGTGTAGGAAGAGGGTATATGTCATCTAACTATGGGTGAAAGTCATTAATAAATTCTGGTCTCACTAAGAATGTTAAGTTCAGTGAGGATAACTGGAAAAAAAATTCCTGTCACCATGATCCTTTTGGAAGCTTATCAATAAAAAGAAAATCAAACAACCACACCCACAACCTTGAACGTTATATAAAGAATTTCTAACAAGTACCCACTGGAGCTGGTCCTCACCTCCCACCTTAATTCCCAATGGAAGGTGGGGCACAACTTCGAGTAAACAAGGAACTTCAAAACCTAGCTTTTGTAAATTTGTAACTAATTTACAATGAAGAAGTTCAAATCAAGATGCCTTCTTGTCTACCTGATCTTTAAAAGGTCCCTTAAAATTTCAGGACTAATTTTCATTCATGTGACTTGTACGAAATGGTGAAAATTAAGACAAAAATTCTGGATGTAGTGGGGTTTATTTAAAGCAAATTAAAAAAAGTTTTTTTACATGTGTTAACATACCTTGCCAGTCATATCCAAAGAAAGAAACTGCATAAGCGAATACTGAGTTTCACTTGCTGTTGAACTGTCAGCTATAAAAGTTGACATATCATTTCATAACAAGCTCACAGCAAATATGACAGAAACAGACATGACAACAAGTAAAGAAATACTGTTACAAAAGATTTTTGTATCCACAAACTGGTACATAGAAAATTATCCGGCCTCTATCTAATTATTCAAATGTGATAAACATTCATCATAGAGAGGTTGAAAAGTGATTCCATGGTTAATTAACAATGTAGTGAACCAACAACAACGAATACTTTATATTCATTGAGAACTTGTGATTGCTTATTTCAACTACCTTCCCTTGCTTTTAACTGAAAGTTTAGAAATTTTAAAAATGCTGTATGGATCGTGGGATACTTTGCAGTTGTTCATGCCAATCTTAATTACGTGAGCTGGTTGAATTTAGGATAAAAATAAGAGTAAGATTACCCCTGGTTGACTACCATAACTAACAGTTTTTAATACTAATTTTGTTTTCTGTAGTTCTCAAAGTTTTCTGCTGTGTCACAAGAAAGTCCAACCATGGCTAGATTGCATAAAGTTTTGCTTTCATGATCCCCTCATAAGAACTGGCACTCTCCAAATATTAAATCTCACCCATTTTTTATTTGATGAAAGAGAATTGTCAATTCTATAACCTAGTGAGGTGTCAACAATTTTTTTGTAACAGATCAACAACCACAAGCACTGAGAGAAAGGGGGAAAAGCCCTTACCAATAATCAGCCTTGCACCAGCAGCTTCAAGGATGGTAAAAATGTCAGATGGGAAATCAGGATGATCATGTGTTAACATCAAATTCCCAGCAATACTGGCAACCTACAATGAGAAGTTTCTAGTCATTGGTATTTTAATAACAATAATTAATGAAATTCCACCTCTGTTTAATCACTGTGTCACCTTTGCTGGGTCTGCTGGTTGCACATGGAAACAGCAACAGAGGGAAAAAAGAAAAGAGAAATGATACCCAACATTTCGTTAGGAATTCTGATTACTGAGATGGATGACTGACAGTTTATAGGGATATAATACTATTGTTAGTTACTGATGTACCACCAAAGAAGTAACAGTAAATGATAAACACAAAATAAAATATTACTTACGTTCCGAACAGGAACATTGGCCACCTACATACAATGATAAAAGAAAAAGAGGAAAATAATGTTTAAGGGCTTTTTTTTTAACTGCATCTTAACACTGGTGAACAACTAGGCCTCTAGAATTCTAAGTAATGAATGTAAACTAAGTCTTTCCAACAGGCATATCCAGCTATTGACTCATTTTAGGCATTCTCAGAGATCTGGAAGTATGCTAACCTAATGCTAACCTAATTAACATTACAAAATGCTGCTTCTTTGTTATTTGAGAACTTGTAAGTATAATGTAAAGAAAGTCCAACTTCTTTTTACACCCTGTAAAAGTCAAACAGGAGGTTGTAGGCCTGGGCCTACAGGGCAATGGGCTGGCTATGCCCCTAACATTACAGTGGACTTTTAGGTGTGTAGAAGAGGGAATGCTCATTAAAGCTAAACCCCCTGACCTTTGTGGTTAAAGCTTTGTCATCCTTAGAAGTTGGCATTTTTATCTGAAATGGTTAGAATCTCTGTTGGTGTGATTACCTTGCGCACATGATCAGCTAACACTTTGTAACCAGACATCTTCTCAGCTTGGTTATCCAGCACATTTATGAGAGTGTTCAGAGAAACAGCAGCACCAATGACAAGATCACCATTGGGTACCTGGAAAAACAAACAGTACACAAGATATTTCAGTTTATATTGTCTTTACTACTGCAAGTTAACAGGCTGGTCATTGATATCTTTGAGATGGTTTGGGGATTACTAAGTTGTGGTTCCTGATGCATCTTTAAATCCTTAACAACCTAACATCAGTATGTATATTTTCCATGCTGTTCGATCTTTATACATTTCCTAAGGAGCTGACAAGGTGAATTTGTTTAATAATCAAGAGTTCCTTTAATGGGTGATCATTTCCTTTATTCCTGTGACAATAATATCTGATTCAGGGAAGAAATTATAAGGAAAAACTAGATGCTAGTAACTCCTAGGGGTCAAAAGGTTAAGATTAGCACTTCACTGATCACTTCCTACCATTAACTTTTTAACTCCCAAGATCTGATTGTTAATTCTCCCTTCTAGCTTCTACACATTTCCTTGTAAATTGGTTAAGGGAATTTAGTGTTAGATCAAGATAACAACTTCTACCTGATAATATTGAGTACTCTCATCACCCTTTGAGAATAATGTATGGATATTATAGGGAGAAGTTACGAGTGAATCACCTTTGGGAGTTAAAGGGTTAGCAATTATAATCACTCAGTGGCTGTTGCTACCCTGTGGGCAATGAAAGGAATGTGCACCATAATGGAGCTTAAAAAGAGATCATATTAAAGTAAATAATGTACCTCAGTTACACTTGGTATGGTGTGGAGTTTCTCGATTTTTGTAATGTCGATCATCACATCAAAAGGACCATCGTTTTTGTAAATACCTGCAAATACCAAAATGTGATTTGGTTAATATTTTTCAAAAACCAGTTTCATTTTCTATAACCCATATAATTATGTATCATGCATGAACAACTTTCTTTTCTCTCTCTAATTATTTGTTCAAAAATGAAAAAATTCATTTTCAACCCTGCACCTTTAAATTTTAAAATAAAAAAATAGAAACAAACAAAACCATTTGTGCCCTCCACCCTTTAACCCCTAAGAGTGATTAGCATCTAAGTTCTCCTTACAACATCACCATTAAGTCGCACATTAATGTCATGAGAATTAATTATTATGATCACCAACTAAAGAAACTCTTGATTGTTCAACAAATTCTCCTTGTCAGTACATTAGTAAATGTACAGAGACAGTATGGAGAATATGAATACTGATGTTAGGGTGTAAAGGGTTAATTTAGAGGTCACTGGAAAACATAAAGACTATTTGCACAGCTTTTATTTTCACAAAATTGTACGACATGCAAGAAACATTCTACAGTCAACAGCTAAGAAAATGACTGTGTACCTTTTCCAGAATTTCCAGCCACAAGCCTGATCTTGTTGTTTTTGTGCTTTGACATGAGTGTGTACAGATCAGTCAGTGTTGTTGGAGAGTACCAAAGTACACCACTAACTTCATAAACAGATGTTGTGAGACATTTCCTTGTACAATTGAGACCTCCATTGCCACAGACACCTGGACACTTGGCTATTTCCTAGTGAGGAAAGTCAGTATATGAAAAAATAATTAACATCATTGGCTGCAGAAAACTCTGATAAGATAATGGGGTTTACTATTCATGGTGACACCTGACACTAAGAAGTTCATGAAAGTAGTTCTCCAGTGTCATAAGCATAATCTGCTTTTAAGTCTTTGTTTGGGCCTGCTACACAACATTCTTCCTTTCCCATGATGGAGGAGGAGGGGAGTGATTTGTATGATGACCTCAAATAACCCCTACAAAACACATTTATTTAAAAGTCATTACAATATATCAAAAAAAAGACAGAAAAAAAAAACCCTTACAAATCTTTTTTAAGAACATCTGGGTTATTACAAAATATTTTCAGCATCTCTGGATAGAAACCTTCAAAAAAGACCAATAAACTTGGAAAAAGAGCCCTTGACTTACCATTCTGTGAAAACAAACCTGTCAGGACACATTGAAAATCAATAGTGGGCAAGTCAAATATGATTGAAATGAAGTCTTGTTCTTACCTCAATGTCTATTGGATTTTCAGACTTTGCAAATGTTTTCATTGCATCCAAAATTGGTCTGTAGCCTAACCGGAAAAAAAAAATGGTGAAAATACTTGCATAAAGAGCTGCACATGGCACTGAATGCATCAGAAAAATATGCAATCAAGTTCTGAATCAGTAATTTGTTTCACAAGATGATAAATTAAATGCAAGGTAGAGAAACCTAGTCCGATAATTAATGACAAATGAAATAGGACTTGATTTATTCTCTCATGCAAGAAAATGATTGTACATCTTCTCTTCATGTATCTCTAGCTCATGTGTTCCTCTTTTAAGCATGGAGCATCCTCCAAACTGCTTCTCTACTGACCACCTTCTCTGAATTTAGAGTTCTTGGTATTTTGTTCTCAATGTGCACATTAGTCATTTACACCCTAGTGTCAGAGTACAGATTCTCCTCAGTGTTCTTTGTATATATCCTGTGGTACTGACAAGGAGAATGTTTAACAATCAAGTCTTACTGATCCTCTTAATATTGATAATTTCCGTTATTCTTAAGACCTCAATGTTTGATTCAGCAGTGTTGCTGTAAGGAGAAATTAGATGTTGGTCTCTCTCAAGGGTTGAATGGTTAAGAGGTAATTCAAAGACACTTTTCACAGAACAATGGTTGCCATTTTTTACAAGTCCTGATACATGTATGTCTTCTTATCTAGCCAACATTTTCCTTAATACTCAATAAAAAAAAAGTGTTTTTAAGAACATTTATTTTTAATATGTAAAGGAATTCCACACACAAAAGTAGTCTACCTGTGCAGCGACAGATATTTCCATCAAAGTTATCTTCAATCTGTTGTTTGGATGGACTGGGATTCTCCTGCAACAAACTAATCAAAGAAAGTAATAGTAAATTAATATACTTGTTATATCCATTAATACCCTGCTGACATAATTTAAGTATTTAACTGCTCAGTGTAGAAAGTAATTAACAGTATTTAACTGCTCAGTAGAAAGAGGAAATGTTTCAAAAAACCAATCTCAATGAATCTCAGGTACTGAATTGGAGACAGACACAGGCAACCCATTGATATTAATGCACCAAAATGATGTAACTATTAATAATGACATTCTTAACATTATCTGGTGTGCACAGGAAACCTTGTCCACACTGACTTGAAACTGTTTCACAATCATGAAACAGATCTTATCTTAGATTCAAAGACATCTTCCAGTATGACCACTCTCACTGGAGTCCCAAAAGGGCAAGTAATTCTCAGGGAACAAGCACTGAGTTCCTTCTAAATCTTTGTCACCTTTGTTTGCTTTCGTCTTGGAGGCACTGATTAACAAAACTGAATTTACTTGAAATCATCTTTCTTGTTACGCCACAAGACTTAGTACATAGTTTTCTTTCAGTGATCATCTGATATCAGTAACAGCACTGTGATTTGCAATACAAACCTGTACATGTTCATAACAAATCCTGGTGAACAATAACCACACTGGCTGCCATTATGTTCTGCTAATCTCTCCTGGATAGGATTGAATCCATCAAAACGACTAAAAAAAAAAAAAAAAAAGGAGGGTAGGACAATTTTCAATGTTAGGAGTGATTAATCCAGGGCTCCTTTGGTTTGCCCCACCACAATCTTTTGACAGTATAGGGGAACTTGCACCTTATACAAACACACACCTATACCAATAAGATACAAAACCAAAATCAATAGTATTAGCCAGCTCACTTAGCCTCACTCACTCAAGTTTTTAAGAGTTTGCTTGTTTTCAGTCTCAGTTTTCATTGAACCCTTGTTATTTTTTATTTTCTCTGATTGACCCTTGAAGTAAGTACTTTGGTTTCGGTTTTACGACCTTCAACTAAAATAGGCTTTTAAAAAAGAGCATTCATGACAATTAACATCAAATCTCAAAAAGAGTTGGACTTAGAGCTAAATTTCATGTACAAACAGTTTTACAGCAGTGGTGAAATTTCAAAATAATCATCCATCTACCAAATGTAAAAGTCAAAAATTATAGTACTAATGATGGAGGAAGAAACAGGTTCAAACACTGGACTTGTAATCAAGCTCAGTAGCTAAAGGCATTAGATTCTTGTTCCTCTCTGGCCACCAGCTTGAGCTTAGTCCAAAGTTCAAATCTCCAACAACACTTCATATATAAAACAACCTTTAAGTTTGCATCATGTATATGTGTTTCATCTGTGTGTCAAACTTAGGCTCTCTGTTTACAATTGTGCAACAGATAAAGTACAACTTAAACAGTGTAGTTGAGTAACTAAGCTCACTACTTTTTTTGTAACTCACTTTCCAATTCCTTCAATTGTTGTAACTTTGCCACCATTTACACCACATAAAGGAAATAGACACTGAAAAGAAAAAAAAAAACAACAAAGAAGCCTTGTGATCATGTAACCAAAATTAATTTGATTGACACATCTATTCACACATATATTAAGAATGTTGTGTTCAACTAACAAAGCCAGACAGTGTGATAAACGTGCAATGTAAACCTATTGTAAAGAAGCAAGAAAATAATAACAGAACCTTTTATCTACTCGCCAAATTTTTTACTTGCTTATATACATGAGGTCAGTATGTGTCCTAAGGATGAACCATAAAGACATGTGGGATGTGTAGCACATTCTCAATTTAAAATGGCAAAAAGAAATTCATAGATCTGAAGTCATCTTACAGAGTTGACAGCTACGGTGACATCTTTTCCAACACTCAGATCATGCCTTGTGACTGACACCACACAACAACCACAGCCAGCTTCACGACACATCACCTTTGTTCCTTAATACAACAAAATGATAAAACAAACAAACTGATTGTTTCTGCTTACTTGACAGAGAGAATACAAAACATAAATCACATAATCACATTTAATTGCACTGTGTCATGGTGGGGGAGGGACTGGTGCTTTTTGCAAAAACATACACTCAGTGACTGATATTCTCTGATATCAATGCACATCACTTTCTACTGCTTTGGCAAAAAAACCTACTTAGGATGTCTGTAGAATAATACACAAAAAGACTGTAATTGGCCTACAGCTCATATTTTGCAAACTTTTTTTCAATTCTCCAACATCACACATGGGTTATGCTACTGATAAACTGAAAGAAAGTTCAATATATTGCTGAAAGGCTAATAACTCCAGTTTAAGACACCATTCCATGTTACAGACCAGAACACTTGAGATCTCATTCCTTAATTACAGCATGTACACTTAATTGCAACATACCTTGTAATCCAGGCTGATTTCTGATCCACTCATTCAAACTCATTCCTGGGTCAGGATTGGTAACTTTATGCTGTGTTCCATTTAGTGTGAAACTGACCTCATTGACAGGGGTAGGAACGGACCAAAACTCCACATCCTTGTTGCAGCTTTTACATTTGCCATTGTAAATACCACTACACAGTACTCCATTTTCTGGGACAAGCCTACACACAGGTAAAATAACCATAAAATGTTTATGAAATTTACTGTGTTAATTAACAACTATTCACCCAAGTATATGTAGTTATAGTGCTGGATATTTACTGGGCTGCAAAGTGGCGAGGTAAATATCTACTGCTAGCCACCAACACTGACAGAGGTAAATAGTTGTTCTAGTTTATACTCAAACAGTGATCAGACTGCACCTAAAATGCTATCCAATTTTTCAGCATATATCAGTACCAGATATCCATATCAGCTACCCACAAACTGCCTGGTCTTCCATCCTGCATATAGGGGCTACCAATGGTGGGTCTGTCCCGCAGGTACTAATAAAATTCATATTTCACTTGCACGACTCTTTTTGAATACGTATTGAACGACATCTGCCAATTTTTTTTCCAATTTATTCTTGGGGTGAAAAAACGTAACCCTAACCTTTAAATGCATTGAATCAATGCAAGAGGGACATGGGGTATGTTAGATGTTTCTTGCAGATGTAAAGTAGTTGAAAACATTTTAACCCAAAATTATGTTACAACACGGTTACGGGTGCTTGTGGCCGTGCAATTATGTAATCGATCGCGTCTAAACATACCCTTTCCTAGTCATGTATTCTAGACCAAAATGAGGGCATTAACGTTTTAATTAGCTTTCCTAGACATCTCACAAAACTGCTGGAAGCTAAAAAGGAAAAACACTACCAGACTTGCCATAAATTTCAAACCGAAATTCTATCTTCCATGAAATGAGAGCTCGAAAACAACGAAGTCATTAAGTCATTAGTCGGACCTCGCATGCAGTCATCGTCGACTGTGTCTCCCTCACTAATTATACTAAGCATCAAAAACACTGACTTAAGTCGTTATCACCTTTTTTTAGAGAAAAGCATTGTAATGATCACATGAGTATGCGACGAGCTAGATTAAAAGGGTTGAATGATTTGAACTTAAATTTATGTAATGGGCTCTTCTAGCTTCAGCTCAAGTTCTGTAGGCGGGCAATATCTGCTAAGCACTTACCTGGTATAACACGAAGGGCATTCCAAATGGGGCTGAGAAGAAGAGCTCATTTCTTCGACCGAAGGCATCGCGATCACTCGAAATACAAGCGTTTTATTTTGTTGAGGCAAGTTATTTGCGTCACGTGACCACTAAGTAAGGGGGTCCTACTTTTCCCCTCCCCCGACCAAATTGTCCGATCGCCAACAGCAATCGTTCGCTAGTTTACTGTAATGTCATGGCAATCACTTGAAAATTGTGGAAACAGTTCGCTAATTCAAACGGTAAAATTACCTCTTTTCAAAGACAAGAATTTATTTTTAAAGTCTCTATGATACGCTGACCACTTCTTGACTCCTCTTCAAAGAAAATTCAGTTTTGTTTTATATGTTTGTGGCACGCATGGATGAAATCATTTTGAATGAAGCATCATGGCAACAAATGAGAAAATAATATCTTGGATTATGCCGAAAAGTTTAGGTTGATCATTGGAAAATGTCTTTAAATGGAGCAAAGTTTAATCATAAGTGAAAGGTAACCATATAATTGGAGCAGGAGAACGCCGTTTAGACCCAGGAGGATCAAGGAGCACTTACTTTTAAAGCGAAAAAAAAAACGATTTTTAAAATGGTAATCTGGGCAGAAAGTAAATATAACTTGCTGATCTTTCAACCTTCGCTAAAAGAACAATCACAAGGCAAAAACAAGATGCTTTATGCAAATACTTCGCGCAATTTTTACCAAAGTGAGTAACACTGTTCTCCGTGCAGTCAGCAACCACTGTTCTCCGTGCTTTGGTGCTGACAAGGAGAATTTTGCTACAATCAAGAGCTCTTCAAGTTGTAGATCATTTCGTTTATTCTTCTTGGCTTTATGTTAAATTCAGGGTGGTGCCGTGAGGAGAAATTAGATGATTGTAAGTCTTGGGGTTTCAAAGGGTTACATATTTGTTAGCTTGTAAACTTAAAAGGTAATTTCAGAAAACAAACTTTCTTCTTGACTCAGGAATATAGGACAAAAATCTGAGGGCATTTTAGTCATTTAAAAAGAGAGGTATAGCAGCAACTGAGATAATATCTAATATCTTCATTCAGCAGCCGCAGAGATACGTGTATTTTATAACTTTTTCATACTTCATGAACAATCGGTGTAGGAGTGTCCGCTTCGGTAATCACGCACAAATTCAGTAGCTCTGTTCCAGTTATAACTGGCTTTATCCCACTTCTGAGCTGATAATCTTCAATAAAATGGAAGAAGGTAAGTGTGAAATTCTATTATGCTGCTTCTTTCTGGTAACAAATAGTTTCTTTTACTAGCTATGTTGTAACCTGGTGGCCCAAGTATTTTGCTGAATTGTTGAACAGTGGCGAGCAATGGTCAATACGGTCATCAATGGTTAAGCGGTTTACATTAAGAGACGCAAAATGTCCGCATACACAAACGATCGCTCTTTACTTCAAATTCTGCCTCCGCAACACGTTTTTGCTCTTCTTTCACATTTGCAAATGAGGTAAACTTTCTCTCTGCTTTGGACTGGGTGACAAGTTTTTTAGCGAAGAAAGATTCATCTGAATGTTGTCGGCCGTTTGAGGCCGGTCTAGGAAAGTAAACCTCTCACGCGAGAAGAGGTGTGGTAGGGGAGGGGGGTGGGGAGGGAAAGTTCTTAATTTATAAGTTTAAAAAAGACTCCGTGAGAGTTTACAGCAAGAGCTGTGGACGCAAAAAATTATGCGCCCACGTCTTATACACAACAGCACTCTAAGGTCTTATTCGCTAGCTGCATGCTTCCAATAGCCTTCTGAAATATTTCATGGCCCACTCATTTTAAACCCAAAAGCCCGTTTTAACACAAACTTTACTTTTTAATTTACGAGGGAGATACAGAAAGAAATAATTGCCTGATGATTGCCGGTATTTCAAACCTTGAAGGGTTTTATTCTATGAACTGTTCTTTTTCTGTCTCTTTTTCTGTGTAAGATGTCGCCATGGCCGGATATTTCAGACGATAAAAAAGTCACAGTTTTATTCAAAACCCCATTTGTTAAATGATGTTTTGTTAAAAAGCGATCCTACCGAGCAAGCTCCCGGATCGGTCGTGATAGATCTTCTTTTGTTGCTTATGGTACCGCATTAAAAAGCTTCATTAGCTTTCTTTTACAACTTTTTCTCCTTGCCTCAACTGTTACATCCATTAGTTCGGTGCAAACTTACAGGAAATTAAGGATTTTACAAGCGGATATCTTCCAGGCGTTGACTCACAAATAGGAATTTTAAACAGGATCCAAACTTAATCTTAGACATCACAAATAAGACGGCGTCTTTTTGCAGTCCACTGTATTTAAAGATCTGTTTCCATGTATTGTTCTACGCCTTACTTACTTTGATCTCCCGAACCCGTGTCTTTATGGAGAATTGAGCCAAAGAGAGTTCTTTCCCTCATTGATGATTTGTCTTCGCTAACTAGTTATCAATAGAAACCACTGAAGCTCAGATGGAATCGTTGTGTACCTCATAGTTGGGCTCAGGAGTCATGCAGAGCAGACAAGATGATATAATATTAAAAAAGTCTGTTCTCTACAACTGACTGGCTGAAGAAGAAAAGCCTTAAAAAAATAATGATAGCATTCATTAAACCACCACAACTAGCGGCGGCATTTTCGGGAATTTGCAACTTAATTGTGGTATTTCATGCGGTCAAGTCGGTACGTGTCTTCATAAAGAAAACGTGTAACCTTGACAATTGTCGAAATTGCCTCACTGAATAGGTATCCTTGCTTTCATTCACGCTACTGACGGTTTCCGTCGGTTCATGATGAACGAAAAAAAGAACGTGCCCCACCCTACTCCTGGCAGATGGTCGAACAGCCAGCTAATTAAGGGTAATTAAGATTTTTGATAAGTAGTCACATGAATATCCGCCTTACTTCGGTCAAAAGCCGATCTAAAATTTCGTTCTTAGGTGTTCTGTCTGTTCTTTGCTATCATTTAAATTTGACATAACAAGTTTTAACCCATAGCTTGTCACGAATTGACAGAGCCAAAACAAATCATATTTAGAACTGCGGAAAAGCAACCAAAAGCTGCTATGACTGACAGGTGAGGGTCAGGCGATTAGCTCTAAATTCACGGAATAATTCTACTGAAAGAAGGACAATTTAACCAACTGAAACAAACAGGGAAGTCTTGAATTCATATCACGATTGCAAAAGGGAAGATTGTACTATTAAAAGTGTTTAACATCTTAGACAAAGTAATATATAAATATACACACAAGCTATACCTTGTAAAAAATCTGAAGACCTTCAAAATTCGTATAAGAGTAAACACCAATCGTAATTTGTCAAAGATGAACTTCTTGGTAAATTATAGAGGGAAAAACAGCTTGAAGTCCTCTGCGCATCAGGTTTCTGATAATGAGAAGTTAAAATCAGATTTGACCATTTCATCGGTTGCAAAATTTTCACCTAGTACGTCGATGTCACAATCATTAGCTCGTCTAATGTTCCTTCCCCGCTCGCTGCCTTTCAGACAACCCTTTTTCTTGTTTCGTTCACCCCTCCCAAACTACGTGAAGATCGTTCCGCTTTTAGTGGAATTTACGTTGGGACTGCGTGATGACAATTCACAGAAACCAATGAGTGCGTCATGCTCCGGAAGTTCGACAGCGGAGGACCGCTGCGCACGTTAGTTGAAACCGCATGCCTGAGGGATGGCACACCTTTCCATCCTGGAATAGTTAACGATATTGGACATATTGCGGCTCCTTTACATTTAAGTGTAGAAAACCCTAGTTTAGGCTGTTTATTTTTTTCTATTTGGTGTTTGCGAGTTTGAAATGTCATGAATTCGAGACTCTTGAATGTTTTCATTTAGAAGTTTCTAAACATTTAGGGACAATAATTTACACGAAGTCTAACCCAAACCGCGGTTTAACGCAAGCAGTGGGCCTAACGTATTCTTTATAAGGGGGTTAATTGTTTTCATTAAATTAATGTCCTTCCACTGCGAGCTTTCGGTGCGGCTTGACATTGTTCACTAAAACATATGTTCAGATAAAAGATTCATCTAAATTTAAGATAGTGTAGAACGCAGTTTTGTTAAACAACGGCTATAATTCGTTTGAAAAATCGACCCTTATTGTCTTGATTTGTATTTCTGGTAGTTACTGGCACTGATTGCACGCCACGTCATGTCTCGACTTGAGTTTCATCTCCATTTAAGGTATTTTCTGATCTATTCTCGTTCACTGTTTTGTCCAAACAGATCTAAAACATCAGGAAAAAAAATCATTCAAGCCATCAAGCCCTAGGTATCACCATGGCTGAAAATTAAAACTCTTTCAAGTGGTAAAGTTACCAACGGCTCAAAAGGCCTTGAAAAATGCCACACTCTTTCTGAAGTCAAAGATAAAGCTCAGTTTTAAGGCTTGAAGTTTGAGCCATTTTTCTTCCTCTGGTATGCCAGAAATTGTTTGCACAAAGAGTGGCTTCTTTAGACTTCGTTTTTTCAGAAGTCTCAAGGACTTTTAAGTGGTAAAATTTATTTTAAAAAAACTAAACAATTGGAAAAACCCACCCTCATAAATCATCCTGTTTTTCTTTTAGAAGTTTCTTTGTAGTTTTCAATTTCTCTTCCAAACTAATGGTCACTAGTCACGCACACTAAACTATCAAAGAAAGTGAAGAAAATATATGAGTGAAAAAAGTTCCTATGAGGGGCCCACTGAAATAGAAAGTCATCTGTATAGGGGTCATCGGTCAAGACGGAGTTTATTTGATTATCACTTTCAAAATCTTCAGACGAAACTGAAAAAAACCACGCCGAATGTATCTCCGCTTTTGTCGATAAATATAAACACTGAAGTAAAGGAAATGGAATTATTTGAATTATAGGCGCGGATGTAAAATTAACTCTTTGTTCTGGGGTTAGCGATTGAATATTTCGTGAACAAGTATTCCTTTATGCAAAGGTCAACAACTGTGCATGGCTATTTTAGGAAAATGTGTGCTTTTTCTTCTGTCTGTGAGAATATTGCTTCAATGGACACACTTGAATAAGTACTGTACGTGGAATCATTTCATGACGCCAACGTAAAGGAGGTGAAGTGAAATGAAGATTCAAGAAGAGACCGGAAGAATCTATGAGGAATAACAAATTCCTCGTCACGATTTTGTGACTACGCTTAAACGCTTAGTGGCATGGTTTTCTACTCCTCCTGTTTGGAAACCGAATCCCACCTTTCAGCCTTACGTAGAAAAAAATCATCAAAGATTTGATTTCCGCTTTACTTTCAGGTGCTAGGAGGAGACCACTTAAGCCTCATTACCGCTTGTGACGTTTAAGGCTGGGTCTGAAACAAATATTATCTATCAGGGGAGGGGTCAGTACGGGCGCTTATATTTTTCGCAAATAAATTATTGTACTTTTCTTAAATAAATTATTATACGGGAGTTTTACTTCTACCTTAAAAACGATATGTTGCATTCTGTGCAAAAATGTATTTCCGCGGGGTAAATCATGCAACTCTTTAAAATCGAGATAAATTTGATCTGAGCACCTCTCCCTATTTGGGAAATTAGGCCCTTTTTAGGGAAATTACGCAACGTCCGAGGATTACATTAACCGCCAAGTGTTGGAATTCGCTCTCTTTAGTTCAAGACGTGTCGGATGTTGTAGGGGCAATACTTTTATTGCAGGGTTTTTGGATTTTAGATCGAAAGAGTTTTAGAAATGCCGCTCGCACGTATGGAGAGTTGTGGACATCGAGTAACAATCATGTGTTTCTCTTTCTGCTTTCTGCTTTCTGCTATAACTGGATCTGTGGCCGAGATATTGCCGTCAATTCTATGGAATTCTGAAAATCCATTGTAAGTATCTTTAATGGTATTCTATCATCAACATTTATTTTACGTGAAAACAGAAATCGAAGCGAAATTCTAGATTCAAAGCTAACAATTTATGCACAAGACCGTTGACAGCTTATTATCATTTTGTTTCACAATGATGTTTTTACTTGTCATCGTGCCGAATTGAAACTAAGGAACATAAAAAGCGTTATAAAAAGACAAGCAATCGCTGTAAGTTAGAAAAGGGAAGTTCCCTTGCCTCTCTTATCGTGGCAGACCTTTTAGAGAACTCGACTGAAAGTCGTGTTAGGGGCAAACACAACTTTGCGGTTCACCTGGCAACGTTTTGATCACTAAAAATTTATTTTGTCCTGGCCGGAAACAAGATCCTCAATACTGTTTTCAAATAATCACCTCTAGACTTAATCATTTTATCTGAAAATCGTTTCAAAGTGCTCTCTTAGATTGTCGGGTTAGGAAACATTACACCTTATTTAAAATTCGTAGACATTTGATTACTTAAGTCATGGTTAACAAATAGAGAAGCCTCTGATCAGACCTGATCTGTTCTGTTATAAAGCACGCAGGAAGCGGCTAGAGCACGAAAGAAGTGTAGGGAGAAACACGAGACGTAGCCGAGTGTTTCTTCCCACTTCTTTGTTTTATAGTAAAGAATCCGTTAAATTCCCCAAGCATTACTTTCAATTTTCAAAACAAACTTTATTTCCAAAGCGAACAACAATGTCGTCAGCATGCTCTATACTCTCATAAAACACGCTTCAATAAGCCAATCAGAATCCCTGTTAGAATGGTTCAAATAATCTGATTGGCTGTACAAGACAGTGTCAAAAGTGTCAAACCATCAAAGATAGTTTACAAACTAAAATAGTTCGGCAAGTCGAATTTAATACTTTTGCCTGAAGTTTCCAAGGCTCTAATACAGCATCATGAAGTGAAATGTTCAGTGAACTTCAGCCGAATTATGGCTCATAAAAACACGCGAGTTTTTTCACATGACAAGGAAGAAAACAAACTGTTCAAGACGAGGGTTTTTTGAATGAACGACAGCAGAGTTCACCAGAACATGAAGATCGCTCGTGATGACAGCGCCGCAAAACTCGGCTTGAAAAGCCTTGACTGTGCTCTGTTCAGTTATAAAGCACTTAGGAAGCAGCTAGAGCACTCAAGAAGTGGGGACAAACACTTGACTATGTCTTGTGTTTCTCCCTATACTTCTTTCATGCTCTAGCCACTTCCTGCATGCTTTATAACAGAACAGAGCACGGTCAAAGCTTCCCTATTTGTTAAACAATTGGCAGATGGCGTGACAGCTGTAGCTCAGCTTTATGCTCTATACTCTCATAGAGCATGCTCTTTCAGCCAATGACAGCGCGTGTTATATCCATTATATTATAATAACAAATAAACCATAAAACAAAGGAATCAGAGAAAATCCAAATGTTTACTTGCTTAGTGCCAAACGTCAGTGGTAAAGCCATTCTAAATCAAACATATCTGATCCAATTTTAATTGCTTTCTATTCCAGTTTTAATAACCTACATGAAAGGACCAGAAATGTCATGGAATTTGACCAGCTCTCAATTATCTGTCCCACCCTGGTGGACTACCCCATCAAAAGAACAACTACTTATTTGAAAGACTTGTTGTATGAAAATGTATATATGGTGGACAAGAAGGGTTTTGACAAGTGTAATGCAACAGGAGGACTCAGTGTTTTATCCTGTAATGATCCAGTGGGACACATTTATTACAGGGTTGTATTTCAACCTCATACCGTTAATCCAAATGATCCAAAGTTCGAGAAAGGAAAAGAATACTACTTTATTAGTAAGTGCTAATGTTTCATAATAGATCCAATAATTTTTTTTTCTAAATTTTGATTAACTGCAATCTAATTACTTCATTCCATGCATATGTTTATGTGCATTTACTTTTTAATGTTGCATTTTTATGTATTTATGAATTTATTTAAAAATTTTTTTGGTGTGTGTGTGAAGAGGTGTTTACACTGAACTCTACAGCAGCTGCTTCTTAATTTTACATGTATTGAGCTTTCTTGAATGTGGCTACAAATTAAAATATTTCTCTAAACATTTCTTTTACAAGGGTTTTGTGGTTTCTGAGAAATGACCTGTCTAAGCTGCTTTTATTGCTGCTTGGATAACACATTTTTCCAGTAATTACATATATTTGATCAGAGAGAAGGAAAGTCAACATCGTCTAACTGTAATTATTGAAAGATTTGTTTGGGGGAACAAAAGAAAAGGAGAGAAGCTGCTACATAACTTATAGTTTGACCTAGTCTCAGAACTTTTCAAAAATTGACTTTAAAGTCCCAATAAAAAGGAGAAAAAAATTAAAAATCTTTTTCAATCGTCAGGTACTGCATCAGGCTCACAAAGCTCATTGACAAACACACAAGGAGGACACTGTAATTCAGGAATGAAGATGAAAATATATGTCTGTGAAAGTAGCTCTGACCCAAAGTGTCCTAATGGAAACAGTGGTATGTTACATGTATCTCATTTCACATAATTATCCAATTAATTATCTTTTTCATGCCTGGCCTAGTGGATTTGCAGGCTGAGGCAAGGTGAAATAAATCCTGTGTTCCTATTGGCTTCCTAAATGAGCAAGATAAGTCTACCTTGCCCACCAGTGATTGCATGCCTTAGATGACTTCCAGTGCCATCTTGGTCACAATTTGAAATCTCAATGATGTGTTTTCAGATCTACCTGAACAAAAAACTTTTTTTGTGCACAAAACTTTTAGTTATCTTCCTCTCTATCCATATCATGGCAAAGAACTCTGTGCTAAAAGAGGTCTCCTTTTGTATCTTTTAGTCGTTAATGGTGGATGGTCTGACTGGAGTGAATGTTCGAATGGTCTTCAAAGACGGAAATGTAACAAACCTGCCCCAGCGAGTGGGGGATTACCATGTGTTGGTGATGAACAAAGAGCATGTTCGACAGAAGCTGCACAAGTGCTTTGTAAGGGGCATTCGTGTACTAGTAAGTGAACAGTTATTGTTAACCTTTCACTGCCAAGATCTCATTAGTAATTCTCCTTACTGTCTCACTGCTGTACAATTCTTACAATTTTAGTTCCGAGAATTTGTTACTCGATCAACTGATAATCCCCTAATTGATATTTCTCTTTATTCTCATCACTTGTATGCTTGAAATTTTATGGATATTGTAAGGAGAAATTCTGTCTTTGTCACCCATAGGAGTTAAAGGGTTAATGCCAGAAGTTGATGTTTGGATGTACAAGTAATAATGGGTTTGACTGAAAGTATTTCCATCCTTAAGGCAGGCTGGTAGTTACCATTGAGGAAAAATGACAAACCCCCTTTTTTTCCCTTCGTTAATTTGCTTTTAGATCCCACTGTGGAAGGTCAAACATCAACTACACCAGGTAAAGAAGTTTACAATTTTTAGATAACATGTGTCCTGTATATTTCTGTCCCATTCAAAGTTTGCTAGTTTGGGATGTTGAATGTTGTTCATATACATCTCTGCCAAGATCTCATTAGTAATTCTCCTTACTGTCTCACTGCTCTACAATTCTTATGATTTTAGTTCCGAGAATTTGTTACTTGATCAACTGATAATCCCCTAATTTATATTTCTCTTAATTCTCATCACTTGTATGCTTGAAATTTTATGGATATTGTAGGGAGAAATTCTGTCTTTGTCACCTATATGAGTTAAAGGGTTAATGTCAGAAGTTGATGTAGGGATGTACAAGTAATAATGGGTTTGACTGAAATTATTTCCATCCTTAAGGCAGGCTGGTAGTTACCATTGAGGAGAAATGACTAACCCCCTTTTTTTCCCTTCTTTAATTTGCTTTTAGATCCCACTGTGGAAGGTCAAACATCAACTACACCAGGTAAAGCAGTTTACAATTTTTAGATAACATGTGTCCTGTATATTTCTGTCCCATTCAAAGTTTGCTAGTTTGGGATGTTGGATGTTGTTCATATACATCTCTGCCATTGTATGGACTTGTATGTACAGTATTGTTTAAAAGTTCTGGATTTTTGATGAATTTTGGTCCAAAATGAAATTTTCACAACATGTTGTCAAATTTGTGAGGCAGATATTGTTTGGATTTTTCTGAAATTTCTCCCATGTAACAATAAGAGGGACCCTCTACATTAACTCCGTAACCTCTCAAAAAATGTTAGCATCTAATTCTTTTTCCAGTATACCTAAGAAATGTGTAGAAAATAATGTGGAGAACATGTATATTGGTGGAAGGATATTCAGGGTTAAAAAGCTCAGTGTATTCAAGACACTGGCCCCTTTTCAAATAACACATCTTGTTACAAATAGCCATATAAAATGTCTGCACGTGCATTTAATCCTTTAACTCTCAAGGTCTGATTGTTCATTCTCCCCTCTAGATGCTACACATATCTTTGTAAATTAGTTATGAGAATTTGTTGTAAGATCAAGATAATTCACAACTTCTAGCTGATACGTTTGCATATTCCCATTACCTGTTTGCTTGATAATGTATAAATATTATAGGGAGATGTTACATGTTAATCACTTCAGGGATAGGGTTAATTTTCTTTCTAATCTTTACCCAGTACACAATACATGAGAGATCTCTTTCTAGGGGGATGATGTACAACAAATAGAGATTATGATCTTGCAAAAGTTATATAAAGTTAAATATTTCTTATTTTCTCCTTTATCTGCCTCTCTTAGGACTTCCTTCCAGAGAAAACAGAACTGGAGGTATGCTTTTGAATCTTTTATCCAAATACCAGTAGTTGTGATGATCAGGTCTTGTTTCACCCACTTGAAGAAATTTAGCAACACAACTGTGTGCCAATAAAATAAGTTTATAGTCTTAATTATGGTAGCTGCTGCGTTGAATCAACAAGCTTTACTTAATTTTTTTCACTGTTATGGATAATAAGTAACTGTTTCTCAAAGTCACTTTCCAAAAGGTTTCAGTTATTCTGGTTTAACCCAATGTTGCGTTTACTGTGGTTAGTAGTTTTCAGAAAAATGTTCTCTAATTCAGAGAGCTTTGTCAATCAATAGTTATATACTCTGTGTTGTCTTTTTCATAGATAATTCTGGTGATAAATTGGAGTTGAATAGAGGACTGTTTGTTGGAATATGTCTTAGTATATTCATATTTGGGATCTTCATTGGTGGAATAATTGCTATTTTAGTATGTAGAGTTTCTAGACGCAAGTCAAAAACAAGTAAGTGCAATCTGTTTCTCTGAGTTCTAACTCTAAGTTAAACTTTTTGGCTGTACACATCCAAAAGAATCCTAAATGAAAAGATGTTCTCAATTCTTGGGACAAAAAGCTTTGCTTCTGTAGTACATCAAGAGTTATGAGGAAACAGTGGCAAACTGTTGGAGATAATGGACCAAACTCTGGGGTTTACTTTGAACTAAATTAAGTCGACATAATTATTTATGGGGGAATAATTTCAGATATTAGTAATAATATGGTTTATTATATCTTTCTAGTATGTACTCTAATAATGTGCAATGAATTCATACCCCACCAGCTGAACCTAGAGATATCACTAGTATCTTACTACCCTCATTTTCTTGGTCTGTACGATATAAGTTACAGAACCTTGTTTTTTCCACTCAGATTTATGGTTCACACGCTTTGCTTTTAATTGGGCAATAAATCCAAGCAGAAAAAACTAGGTTTGTACCATACAGTACCAGTACAGATCAAGAACACATGGTTAGTAAGAGGTGTAAACTTTTCACTTTTAATCACACTTTTTGAGAAAAGCCTTTAGACTGAATAAAAACCACAGGCAAATGAAGCTTCTCTTAAATTTTAAAAAAAAATTTCAGTCTGTCGTATTCCCTCTGCAGTCATCCTTGTTGTGTTAAAGTCACATGGTAGTCCATGGCTCATACTGTTTTTTTTTTTAATTTTTTGATTTGTTTTATTTTACACAGATGCCCATATTACAAGAGCTCCTAGCAAATTAACTGGTTTCTCTCGTCCAACTTCACTAGTTTCTACATTATCCACAGTTAGTGAGAGTGCACAAATGGTGAAAACATAGCACTTCGTAAATGCAACCATTATTTACAACCATAACCCTTTCAGTCCCATGGGTGACCAATACAGTATTTTCTCCTCACAACACAGACATTTCCAAGCAGAATGTGATAATAATAAGAAGGAAGAACATGAAGTGGGACATTCAGAGCAAAATTTTAGGGTAGTAAAATCGTGAGAATTGTCTATGAGAGATATTTGAAAGACTGATAATGAGTTCTCAAACTCAT